>NC_056750.1:874464496-874699496 GCF_019279795.1 Protopterus annectens | reverse complement strand
ATCTATTAACCATGTCCCTCACCAAGTCTGCCAATTGCCATTGTGTGACATGCAAGAAACCTGCACTGCCACTGTCACTGGAAAGAACAGCAGCTCCCATCTCCAGAGCAGGACTGGACTGCATGGCCCTTTGGCCACAGGTGATGCCCAGGCTGGGGAGATGACCTTGGCAGGTTGGCCTACAGATGAGGTTGGTGGTGGTGACTCCATGTCTGGGGTACTGGGAGTCTTGAGTGTATGGACAGATACAGGTCTAACTGCTCCTGCATATAATTGTATAAGAAATAGAAAAAAACAACACAGATACCAAACCAAGTGCATCTATCAGAAAGGATAGCAACAATGAGAGAAGGAGAGAAAAATGTATCATATACATATTATTCTGTTATAGCTTGATACTGTGCTTGAAATTACAACAAAATGCCTTACCCTCATCAGCAGTGTTGACCTGATGCATCATCCATAGTGGTAATCAAACCCACATAAATCAAAACATGCAATCTGGCATTGTCACCACAGTTTACAACACCCATATTCCTAGTTTTGACATATGCTACTTGAAGATTAATTGCCAGCAAAGGCAAATAGTATGGTTGCAGACAACAGCTCTAAGCTTAGTACACACACAATGTACAACAGGGATAACAGTTAAGAGGTGTGTGAATATTCCAACCTGCACTGTAAAAAGCAGATGTACTTCTTCTGGCACCTGGCAGGTGTTCCATCCTCCTGCTGCTGTGCATTCTCACTATGGCTTCAGGCTCTGTGAAGTAAAAACAGGTAGATGTAAACTTTGTATATCAAATGCTACCAGTATATATGTCTAATTGAGAAGAAGTACATAACAATACATAGAAATGTATTGTTTAAAAAGAAAGATTAGCTGTAACCTCAGCCTCCTGTTGGCAAAGGAGTTCAGGATACCATCTCTTAAGATCACTATAATCATGTTGGCATTGCTCACCAGTGTTCAGGATGCCAATTGAAGCATTGACTGCCCTGTCCAGAGACTTCCAGGTATCAGTCTTATATTTAGGTCCCTCATACTCCTCCTGCAATAAACAGTTCTGGTGATCCTAATGAAGGAAATGTTACACACTACCATTGAGCTCTACAAGGTGCAAGTACCCTCATCAACATCTTTAAGTGCATCTCATGGCTATGTTCATGATCAAGTTTGCAATTTGACATACAATGAGGGGCAAATTAGTTGACTGTATTCTTGTGGGCATATCATGGACATTACCATGTTTGGGTATATGATGCACGGTGTGAAAGATGTCAGACACATCTTTACAGTGCAGCATGGCTTATGAGCCATTGTTACTGAATGCACTGTAGTGACTTCATTTCAGTTAGGTGTAGTGTGGAACTGCATGTACATTCCCTGTGTCATATTATTGATAGTGCATGCACGATGTGGCCCACAGGTGCTTTGGTGTCTGGATATAATGTTTTCAATTTGTGTGCGTCATGTAGAAATTGTGATTCAGAGACATTAATGAGCCAAGCCCTCATATGTGCAACCACCATGCTCAGAGATCAGAATTAGCACAACATAAACCCCAACAGATGCAGAGGGCTTCATTACTTTATGTAAGAATTTGTAGAGCTACACTTGAAGAAATTGATCTCTCTGCTGGAGATAATTAATACGTGTTAAAATGACTTTGCTACTTACACAAGGTAAGTGCAACATTTTCCTGGTAGTAATCATTAGATGTAAAGGGTTGTTTCTCTGCAAGTATTTGATGTGTGGGAATAGGCAATGCCTGTATGGAAGGAAGAGTGTACATGGGATCACAGAAAGGTATGCATGGGTGTTACTATTAAGTGGAGGCTCATTCAGAAAGTTATGAGATGTGTATAGCCTTCACCTAGAGAAACAAACGTTTGTTAAGTCTGTATAAACATTACTATGATATCCAATATGAACAG
The DNA here is from genome assembly GCF_019279795.1 of Protopterus annectens. Classification (NCBI taxonomy): domain Eukaryota; kingdom Metazoa; phylum Chordata; order Ceratodontiformes; family Protopteridae; genus Protopterus; species Protopterus annectens. Next base: position 874,697,558 of record NC_056750.1, on the reverse strand, counting down.
ATTCTACTTATGGCCTTTTCCTTAACAAAAACAATCAAGGGCGTGTCCTCCTTGAGTTATCCTGAACGCATTAAAGTGCTCCTTTCACTCTTTTCTGTTTCCTACTGACTGTTAGAGGAGTTCTCTGCCTTAACTACAGAGCCTCACTCTTTTCTGTTTCCTACTGACTGTTAGAGGAGTTCCCTGCCTTAACTACAGAGCCTCACTCTTTTCTGTTTCCTACTGACTGTTAGAGGAGTTCTCTGCCTTAACTACAGAGCCTCACTCTTTTCTGTTTCCTACTGACTGTTAGAGGAGTTCTCTGCCTTAACTGCAGAGCCTCACTCTTTTCTGTTTCCTACTGACTGTTAGAGGAGTTCTCTGCCTTAACTACAGAGCCTCACTCTTTTCTGTTTCCTACTGACTGTTAGAGGAGTTCTCTGCCTTAACTACAGAGCCCTTGTAACCTTCTGCACATTCATTAGGCTATTAGCACTCTAAATGTTCACACAAGGGACCTAAACCTCCATCAAAAATACAACCTGCTGACAGCATCTTTTTGGAAGAAATACCTCTTTTGCAGAAAAGATTCTCCTTGGAAGTAAAGTAGGGTAGTTCCTTGACCCTTTTAAACATAATCTGAATAGCTGGATAATTAATCGTAAGTATAGACTTAGTATGGCCCCTTGAACCCTTATGGAAAGGCACTGAGTGTCATTGTAAAGGGGAAGAATTGTTGGCTAGGCTACAAATGGTCCACTGAACCTATGAACATCCCAATTCCTTGAGTGTACCATAATTACCTGCCAAGCACATCTTTTCTGCATTACTGCAGGTGTGTGTCTGTGCACACTTGTCTATTAACACAGACAATACACAGTTCTCACCCTCCAAAATCAGGAAGAAAGATAAAACTAATCACTGAAAAAAGTCCTGAATCAAGAGACATTTTTTAAAATAATGCTACTGCTGACATCTGTGATTCAGGGGTGTGACCAGTAATGTTGACTTTGTTCTCAGTACTCATATTGTTGCTCCTACCACTCACCTAGCATTTAAACATGTAGTCAGTCTTCAAAATGCTGTTCCTATATACTTAAAAAGGACACATTATTTTCACCTGTTGCTACTTATAAAAAATGCTATTTTAGACATCCATGCTTGTCAGGTAAGTATGTTCTGTATAGCTCTATACAGTAGACACTAGTTTAGACAGTTTTAAATAGTCTGCCTTATAGGTTCATAGGTTGGTACTAGGCTATGGGCCCTAGGACCTATACAAGCCTAGCCATAACAATTTCCTGGCTATTTCTTCCCACACTATTTACTTCCATGGACCCCTGTCTAGCAGGGCGACTGACATGATCCCCGGGGTGAATTTCCTTTCTCCCATCCAATCGTCAAGGTTCCTTTTGAAGAGGGCCAAAGAGGCACTCTGCTTGACTTGTATGGGCAGTCTATTCCAGAGTCTGGGGAGTCTCTGGGTCAGGAACCTGTCCCTCCAGCATGTTTTGTTTATTGTGATGACAAGGTTTAGATCCCTGGAGCATGTGGCTCTGAGGGATTGGGATTTCTTTAAGTGGAGCATGTCCAACAGCTCAGGGTTTGACATGGCCGTGTATGTTAAGCAGAGATCGCCTCTGAATAGACGATATGTGACAGAGTATAGCTTGAGTTTTTTAAGGCGGTCAGCATAGGGCATCTGCTTTAGGCCTGTGATTCTTTTAGTGAGGTATTTCTGTGGCCTTTCCAGTTGTTGCAGATGTCTTGAGAGGTACATACCAAATGGGGCATTGTATTCTATAATGGGTCTAATGAGGGATGAGTACAGTGGGACAATGACCTCATTTTTTCTGGATGAAAAGCCCTTAGTGATGAGGTGTGCCACATAGAAGGATTTCCTGACTGTTGTGGCAATGTGTTTATCGAAGGTGAGACCATTGTCCACCTGTGTCCCTAAGTCTCTTATCACACTTTCGGTGTTTAGTATACTGCCACCTATGTGGTAATTCATGGGTACATGCTTTTTCCCAAAGGGGATAACTATACATTTCTTGGCATTGAGCTTGAGCCCATGGCTCTGACACCAAGCATCTGTTTCTGTAAGGCCCTTTTGTAGAGTATCCACATCATTTGGGGATTCAATAATGGCTCCCAGTTTGAAGTCATCTGTGAACTTTGTTAGCCAGAGTCCCTTAGTGTTGGCCTGTACTTCAGAGAAGTAGATGCCAAACAAGAGCGGTCCCAGGACTGAACCCTGAGGTACTCCACTTGTCACTTGTCTGGAGCTGGATTTGGAGTCAGCTACTTTTACAGTGTGGGTTCTGTCAGTAAGACAGTTGGCAACCTATCGAGTGATGTAGGGATTAATGCCCAGCTTAGTAAGTTTATCTATGATTCCAGAGTAGGGGATGGTGTCAAAGGCCTTGGCAAGGTCCATATAGGCTGTGTGGACCCCCTTACCCTGGAGACTGATTTGAAGAAGTCAAATCAGGTTAAGGAGACAAGATCGGCCCTTCACTAACCCAAACTGGGTGGTGTCCAGTGTTTGAAGGTTGCCAATGTCTTTGTTTATAAGTTCCATGATAATACATTCCATGGCCTTGCAGATCAGGCTTGTCAGACTGATGGGGCAGAAGTTCCCAGGATCCAAAGTGGATCACCCCTTGTGGAGTGGGATAACTGCAGCTGTGAGCCACTCAGTGGGCACGAAGCCTGAGGTGAGGGTATGATTAAACATGACATTTAGGTGAGGTGCCAGTTCATTTTGTAGTTCACGTAGTACACACCCCGGGATGTCATCTGGTCCCATGGATGCTGTATTCTTAGCTTTGGAGAGTGCGTTTTTTACCTGTGTGGCTGTCATTACCGGAATTGGGCAATCTTCCGGTATTGAGATGGGCCATTTAGGGGTTGAGAGGGGGGTGAAGTTGGCACTGAATCGATCTGCCAGGATATTGGCAATATCCTTGGGATCAGTATATTTAATGTCATTCTGTTGTAGCTCAGAGCAGATCTGAGCATTGCCATTTAGATTCTTGACATAGTAATAGAACACCTTGTGGTTGTCTTTGGAATCTTTGACAATTTTATTTCCGTAACTAGCTTTGGAGGATTTTATGAGGGATCTCAGTTTCTTGCTGATGCTAGTGAGGGAGTTTTTTGCATCCTGGGATTTTTCTCTTTTCTGCAACAGTTTCTTCCTTTTGTTGTAAAGTTTGTTTATGGCAAGGGACCACTAGATTGGCTTCCTTTCATCTTTGAGGTTTCTGAGAGAAGCTCAGGAAAAAATATGCACTTATGGGTATGAGAAGCTACATCCTTGCATTGATAGAATAAATTGATTAGAATTGCTACACATTTTCAGATGTAAAAGAAGGCTGAAACTATTATTGTCATTTGTTAAATGAAATTCAACATTTTTTCTAAAAATATGGATATACATGATTTTGTGTGTGTATGACAGTGGAAAATTTGGATCCAAATTCAGGGACCCCCTAAAATGAGCAAAAAAACAAGTGCAGCTTTATGAAGAAAATAAGCAAAGGAAAAACTTGAGGGACAAAATTTCTATGGCCAAGTCCTAGGAAATGAGATCTTCCCTGTGGGGAGCTGGCAGGTTTCCACACTGCCAAATTACTTTTACAGACATAGATTTATAGCCTCCAACTTATTTTTAACTGTAGCCTAAAGTTTGGTTAGGATTTGTGCACTGTATAACAGATTGGAGAAGGTTGTTAGTGGCAAAAGTAGTTTTAGTGGTATTGCTATGGACATTTTTATGTCTACAGAGCATTCCTAATTTTTGGTGAGTCTTTGTTGTGTTATTTTGAACATACAGATCAAATTTAAGGTTATCATCCACAAAACTTCTTGGAATAATTGTTGATACAAACTTCCTTAGCAACACCAATAAAACCACTCTGGCCACAATCTACTTTCTCCCTTCTCTCTTATACAGTGCATCCATCATAACCAATCTTCCGGCTATAGTTAAAAATAAGATGGAGGCATGCTATAATAAGCTTGCAAAATTTAACACCAGCAAACAATACTGCAGTCAACACTGTATTGCCCTTAATGCTTTAAATTGATTTGAACTGCTTCACCATTTAGATTACATGCAGCTTATCTCCTCACAAAGCTGATGCCTGCCCTGCTTTTACTCCTATTCTGTATTCCTATCACTCTTTTAGACTATTTCAATTTAATGAACATCTTCTCACCATATATAAGTCTCACAAATCCTCTGGCCAAAGTCTGTATTCATACTCTGTTACTATAAAATAGAATTTGATTCCTCTATGAATTACATCTAACTCTAACCTCTCAAACTTCAAACTACTACTAAAAGACTACTTAATAAAACCTGTCTCTGCTACCCCAGGCTGAACTAGTCCCTCCCTCCTTCCAAAACCTGCATACTTTGATTATGTTCAGAGAGAAGGAATTATTAAAATGTATTTCTTAGGCAAAGAACACATATAGTTTTGCCTAGGCTATAATATTTAGTCATCTCTGTTCCAAAGAGTGTACTCAGTATGTGTTTAATGTCATCTCTGTGAACTGCAACTTGTGAATACTTTATCTGTTGACAAGGTTCTTTTTCAACTCGTTATAGTTGTCCAAATATTTGCATTATATATGTATAGGTTCACACTGCATGAACTGAAGTCAAATTTTTACTTAGTTAATGTCATTCTTCTGTTTGCTTTTTAAACAAGAATCATCTTTATTAAATTATCACATATGACATAAGCAATCATGCATTTATACAAATGAAAACAAACAATACTGAAATAATTTTAGTTGCAAACAATATACATCACTTACAATATATCCAGTCCTTGTCAGTCAAACATTACATAGCTCATTCAAATCCTGCCTTCTTTTAAAGCTAGTTCCTCATCTGAATGTATTGTTCCCACAATTCCCATTGTTTCTATGTAATTTGCTCCAACCATTTTTTCAAGGTCCCAGTTCCAGTTGTTTATCGTATTACTATCGTTATATCGTTACTGCTGCTAGTACAGTTGGTTTAGACTTTGAGTTCCATTTTCTAATTGTTTTTTTGGCAGCCACCATAATTCATAGGAAGGATCATAAGAAGTTATTAGGCTAATGGCCCTATGGCCCTTACAAGCATAGCCAGGCTCTACCCTTATTTCCACGATCAACACCTATTGCCACTGAAATTTAATGACAGCTATCCCCTACATGGGTTTGAAACCACAGTTAGCCACAATATATGAATTGCGAGCTCTTGCTTTACAGGCTCAGCTAACACAAACCAAGGTCTTACAATTTCTAGGCAATTTGAGTTTCTAGGCAATTCTGATTCTTTGTCATAGCTCAAAAATTAATTTCCTTAGTTACACCAATTTGCTTACTCGGTGTCTCTGACTGAGCAGTCTGCAGGGAATCCTTTAAGCCTGCCAACTCATTCCACTTCCAAAAACTCTGTTCCCAATTACCTCTTTCTTCCCCATCACACCTCCAACATTTGCTGTCTACCTGAGGAAATATTCTCTGGAGTCTACATGGGGTATAAACATATATATGTAAACACTTCCAAGCAAAGATCTTAAATCTTCTAGGCTTTGTTGTATATTTCCAAAAGATCAAAATAGGACCTAAAACAAAGGTTCGAATTCAGCAACCAGAACAAGTGAAGAAAATAATAACAAATTTTGAACCACCACACTGTAAAATATCAGTTATTTATTAAGACACTCAATGTAAGTGCTTTCGGGTGAAGTACCCTTCATCAGACAATTCACAAATAAATGGAATCACATTTAAAACACAAAGTAACCAATCACAGTCAATAGCCCTCCTCATCTTGAGGGCAGGTTTAATGGGATTAACTCCATTCATCCCAGGTGGTCTTTGTGCATACATCTCTATAATCCATTTACTTTCATAATATTCTGTCAAACTGCCTATGTCACCCCCTCTCCTGGATAACTTAACAGTCTGTAACACCATAAAATCAATAGGTATGTTCACTTACATGCTGATATAAAGCATTGTGGGTATTACCTGTACATATTGCTGATAAATGTTGCAATATTCTATTTTTTAATTTACAGTTGGTTTTACCCACATAGAACGAATAGCATTCTTTGCACTGAGCTAAGTAGACAACATCTGTTGTATGACAATCTGCATATGATGCCAATGAATATTGTTTACAGGTAACAGGATGAATAAATGCATTGTTCTTCCTAATATATTTACAAGCTTTGCAATGTTTTCATGGGAAAGGTCCCTGACGTGCAATATTATTGGTACATCTCCTAGATCTTTCATTACATAGCAGATCTTTTAAGTTTTTGTTTCATTTAAAATAGAACAGTAGGTTTATGAGTTATAATTTCTTTTAATTGCTCATCTGTGTGTAATATACCCCAGTTATTCCATGATGATATCACAAATACCTCCTATGTTGTTACTATACTTCAAAGCTACTCTTAAGGGTTGTTTCAGAGTCCCTGTATTATTCTGGTAATCAGTTGTATCACCAGTAAACCAAGGTTTAGCCTTAGTTCATCTTTTGTTAGTACATTCCTGGTAGGCTAAATTTATTTTGTCACCCTTGTAGTCTCTCTCATGAAAAGTATGCTTTAACTTTAGAGATTTCTGTTTAAAACACATTTTGTTTGTACATTTCCTAGATGTTCTGTAAAACTGTCCCTAGGTTATATTATCAAACACATGCCTAGGATGCATGCTATCGTAGGGTAGGAGCGTATTAACACCAAGAATCCTTCCTATATATCATGGTGTCAATTACACCATGATCATTTCTAGTTAAATGAACATCTAGAAAATCTATACTGCTGTCAGAATAGGTCACTTTAAATCTTAAAAAAATCTGTTGCTGTCTCCATGTAGGCTACAAAGTCATATAACTCATCACTAGTACCCTCCCATAATAAAAACACATCATCAACAAAACATGTATAATACTTCAGTTCTTGCTGCCATCTAGACGTATTATTGTCAAATATAACCTGATTCTCCCAGTATGCCAACACAAGGTTGGCATATGAGTTCGTACAGGGGGTGCCCATGGCTACCCTCCTATTCTGGTGATATATACCATTGGCAAACATAATTCTGTTGTTGCTTAAAACACAATTTAATAATATAATGATCCTATTAACTTGAATAGGTGTTAAACCAGTATCATTACTTACAATTCTTTCTATGAAATATACCCCAGTTTTTCCTGATGAGCGCTCACTTTTTGTCATTCTGGAATAAAGCTGTGTTTTTATCCATCTCAGGACTGTTGGCTACATTTTCCTATAGAGGAGGAGTATCAGCGATTTGTGTTTCTTTCCATTAACTTTATGCAGTTGGAGTTTATAACGCCTAGCCACCAGGGAACAGCGTGCTTATGGTGATTGATTCTATTTACTTTTATTTTGACACGCTATTCCTGGGCTCTGTTGGTGTGCTGTGCTACCTTTCGTTGTACTAGTTTTAAATCAGCGACAAAGAGAAGATGAGATGTCTTTCCACATTGCTGTTTTCTAGGAGCCAAATTATAGCCATGGCCTAGGTTGTTAAGTAGACAGCTTAATGGGTTAAGGGCAAGGCAGAGTAGCAGTGGTGACAGAGACTCACCCTGGAATATCCCCCTTTGAATCCCTGGGATAATAATTTGTCCTTTATCAAGGCTTAATTGCAAAGTGCTCTGCCACTGTTTCATGGTCACTGTAATGTAGTCAATCAGTGTAGGGTATATCTTATACATTTTTAAGCACTCTTTTATCCATGAATGTGGGATACTATCAAATGTTTTTTTGTAGTCAGTCCATGCCATACTTAGATTCTTCCCCTTTTCACAGTTTTCCACTATGACTTTATTTAACAACAAGTAATCCTTTTTTCCATATGACTTTCTTTTATTGCCCTATTGTTCTACTGCCATAATTGAGTTTTCTTCTAAATGACTATAAACTCTGTCAGCATCAATTCTCGTGTATAGTTTATACATCGTCTGAAGGCAAGTTATTGGTCTATAATTTTTAGGGTAGCTTGCAGGTTCACTGTTAAGTAGGAGCATGGTTTTTCCTGTTGTTAGCCAGGCTGGTGTCTGTTCAGGGTGTGCATATAAATAATTCTTACTCCTGGCTAAATCTTCATGCAAAGATGTTAATACTTTCAGCCAAAAATTAAGTACTGCATCTGGGCCTGGGCTTTTCTTAACTTAGTTTCAATCTCTCTGGCTGTTACTTCATCCCATTTCATATCCTGTACCTTTAACCCTGTTATTCTTTCTTTTACTTTTTCTATCCATTTAGCATCTTTGTTATGTTCCACAGGATCTTAATAGACACTTCTCCAAAATGTATCTATTTCTTCTTTTTTTGGTGGTCTTTCAATTCCTTTTACCTTATTTCCCAATTCTCTATAAAACTTTTTTGGATCATCAATAAATTGCTTATTTTGTACTTTTTTATATATTTATTTTCGTATTTTCTAACTCTTTCCACCTGTGCTGAAATTCTTAGTTTGTTATTTGCAATAGTGTATGATAGATCCTGGTCTGTAGAACTTTATCAGTTATTAATTTAGCTGCACAGTAATATATCCTGTTTACTTCTGTTATATCACATGGATCTCTATGAACAGTCCTAATTACTGTGTTCATTTGTTTTATCAAACTTCTGACTTTGGGGGTTTTAGTAACCTTCTGCAATCTATTTCTTTCATTGATCTTGATATATCTATGTCTATTAAATCAAGCAACTCTTCCCTAAGCTCACTTGCTTCCAAACTAAGGGCACAGCCCTTGTTTTCCAATTCCTGCAGGCATTCTATAGAAGATTCTATAGCATCTTCCTGTGGCACATTCTCTTCAATTTCATCCTGTGCCATCTGTTGCTGTATCATATGGGAACTCACTGGCCTATCACTCCTCAACATTGATTACATCAGAGTTTCCACAGTTTCCTGTTCCTTCCCTTGCTGTCTAGCTTCAAGTGAATGTTTAAACTAGTTTCCTGAAGAAAGCTCCAAATTATCTTCATATGGCACCTGACCAATTGTTTCCTGTTCCACCAATTTCCCCTTAATTTGGATATCCGTTACTCTATCCTGTTGTGGTGCTTTCTGAATTAGATTTTCTACACTGAATCCTTCACTTTGCAGGTACTCCATGACCTCAGTTTCTATTTCTTTAACTTCTCCATCTCCTTTTCTACTTTTCCTCTTTGTCTTCTTATTTTTTGTATTGTAAAGTTATCCATGTCTGGATTCCTTTGCCTGTATTTCTCTTTGCCTGTATTTCTCTTCAGATATCTTTGGTGCTGCTCTTTTTGTATTGGTTAGTTTCGCTTTCTCCTTTGCATAAATATTACACCATATTAAATCTCTATTTCTTTCCCATGTCCATATGTCTTCTTCGGATGTTTCCTGATCTTCCTGTTTCACCCTACTTTGGGGACTCACTCCATTCTGCTGTGATGTAACCTGTGCTAGGCCTTCTACACCAAATCCTTCACTTCGCAGTCACACCATAATCTCAACTTCTATTTTTTTAACTTCTACTTTACTAATCTTCTTTTCTACGTTCCATCTTTGTGATGTTATTTTTTATTGTGAAATTTTCCATATCTAAATGCCTTTGCCTGTATTTCTCTTCAAATATCTTTGGAGCTGCCTTCTTCACATTAATTAATTTGGCTTTCTCCTTTGCATAGATATTGCACCATATCAAATCTCTCCTTCTTTCCCATGTTCATATTTCTTTTTTATACTTTTCAAATATCTCTTGGCTTTATTATTTATATTTTTGTACTTTCTCAGATGCTTCTTTTTTTTAGTTATCCAAGTGCAACTAACACTGGGCAAGACTGCAATCCAGGTTGCAGCTTGTTACAGATCCCTCACCATGCCCCAGGATTCCCACTCTTCATTTCTTAAGATACTGGAAAATATTAAGGTACAACCCAATACCTTAATTACGGGAGATTTCAACTACCCCACCATCAACTGGGAAAACTACTCATGTACCAACTCATTCACTCAATGTTTTCTGGAATTCATAAATTCTAATGCCTTGGATCAGCTTGCCCATACCCCCACCAGGGGCTGCAATATCCTGGACCTGGTCATTACCAATATGGGTAACAGATGTTCCATGTCAGAGGTCAACTCCTCGCTGGTCAGATCTGACCACAAGCAAATCTCTACCAAAGATTGCCCTTTTTGAATTATTTGTGTTTGCTATCTAGATTGATAACCTTTACCATCACTTTCTGTTTTGGCTCCCATAACGTAAAATTTTTCTTACTTTCCCCTAATAGTTCTTTTTGCCCCCAGTGCCACTTTTATGGGAGGAAGAGTCTTCAATCTGTCCCAACTAATGTGGTATCTTGTGCTGGTACTCTTTGTTTAGTCAGTACACATAGCCAGAACCGGGTTTGATCAGTATTTGTTAACATAGGATATATGGCATTTGGATTTAGGTGTTTTAATTTTAGAATGCATCAGTTTGATCGAATGCCATTTATATGCATTTGCAGAGGGGTACCTTGATGCTTTTGAGGTATACTGTTCAACTGGCTTACAGCTGATTCCAGTATTTTTGCCCAGCCTCTTAATGTTTCATCATTTGTATTTTTTTATTTGTTTTTAAGAAGTCCATTATACCTTTCAATCAAACCAGCAGCTTGGGGATGATATGGGATATGCAGCACCCATCGAATTTCATTTTGTTTTGCCCATTTTTGGACTTCTGCATCGGTAAAGTGACTGCCTTGGTCACTTTGGATTTCAATAGGAATCCCATATGTCACACACAACTTATTTAATCCTTTTAGTGCTGCTTGTTGGTTTGCTTTTTTGCATGGGGACACCATCAGTAACCCTGAATAAGTGTCTACCATAGTTAGGCAGTACTGTTGATTTTGATCCAGTGGCACAGGACCAATAAAATCTACTTGCCAGATTTGTGCTGAATGACTGCTTTATGAATATGTCCACACGCTGCCGCTTGCAATTGTTTTTGTCTATTTTTCTGGCAAATTTCGCATTGTTTAATAACATCTGTAGTTACATCTTTATTTAGTTGGATACCATGTCTGCATGCCCATTCTATTGCTGCATCTCTTCCTAAGTGTCTGTTCGGATCATGGGCCCACCTGCCATACTGACATTTTTGATTTTTTTCTTTAGAAGCACATACTGCAGCCATCTTATTTACTTGGGCCATACTGACATTTTTGATTTTTTTCTTTAGAAGCACGTACTGCAGCCATCTTATTTACTTGGGCCATACTGACATTTTTGATTTTTTCTTTAGAAGCACATACTGCAGCCATCTTATTTACTTGGGCCATACTGACATTTTGATTTTTCTTTAGAAGCACATACTGCAGCCATCTTATTTACTTGGGCCATACTGACATTTTTGATTTTTTCTTTAGAAGCACATACTGCAGCCATCTTATTTACTTGGGCCATACTGACATTTTTGATTTTTTCTTTAGAAGCACATACTGCAGCCATCTTATTTACTTGGGCCATACTGACATTTTGATTTTTCTTTAGAAGCACATACTGCAGCCATCTTATTTACTTGGGCCATACTGACATTTTTGATTTTTTCTTTAGAAGCACATACTGCAGCCATCTTATTTACTTGGGCCATACTGACATTTTTGATTTTTTCTTTAGAAGCACATACTGCAGCCATCTTATTTACTTGGGCCATACTGACATTTTGATTTTTCCTTTAGAAGCGCATACTGCAGCCATCTTATTTACTTGGGCCATACTGACATTTTTGATTTTTTCTTTAGAAGCGCATACTGCAGCCATCTTATTTACTTGGGCCATACTGACATTTTGATTTTTCTTTAGAAGCACATACTGCAGCCATCTTATTTACTTGGGCCATACTGACATTTTTGATTTTTTCTTTAGAAGCACATACTGCAGCCATCTTATTTACTTGGGCCATACTGACATTTTTGATTTTTTCTTTAGAAGCACATACTGCAGCCATCTTATTTACTTGGGCCATACTGACAGTTTTGATTTTTTCTTTAGAAGCACATACTGCAGCCATCTTATTTACTTGGGCCATACTGACATTTTTGATTTTTTTCTTTAGAAGCACATACTGCAGCCCTCTTATTTACTTGGGCCATACTGACATTTTTGATTTTTTCTTTAGAAGCACATACTGCAGCCATCTTATTTACTTGGGCCATACTGACATTTTTGATTTTTTCTTTAGAAGCACATACTGCAGCCCTCTTATTTACTTGGGCCATACTGACATTTTTGATTTTTTTCTTTAGAAGCACATACTGCAGCCATCTTATTTACTTGGGCCATACTGACATTTTTGATTTTTTCTTTAGAAGCACATACCGCAGCCATCTTATTTACTTGGGCCATACTGACATTTTTGATTTTTTCTTTAGAAGCACATACTGCAGCCATCTTATTTACTTGGGCCATACTGACATTTTTGATTTTTTCTTTAGAAGCACATACTGCAGCCATCTTATTTACTTGGGCCATACTGACATTTTTGATTTTTTCTTTAGAAGCAGATACTGCAGCCATCTTATTTACTTGCTGGTTATGCCTTTTTTCATTTGTCACAAGTGATGCATGAGCATCTGCATGTCCAACACTAATTTTGGATTGCTGTGCTTTTCCCAAATTCATTGCTAATCTTTCAAACCTCCCCATAGAGGTCTGCCATGGATTTTTCAACTCTGTTGTTACCAGGTTGTCAGTCCTTTATAGACTGTTCAGCTATCAGTATAGATGTATGCTTTATCTCCAGGCAATAAACTATCAATAACTAAGGCAGCAGCTCACAACTCTGTCTGATTACTTGAACCAGCAGTTTCTTTATTGAACAAAGTCTCTCGTTGTGGGCAGTAAGCCACCACAGTCCAGCTTCTACCATTTGATCCAATTTTAGCAGAACCCTCAGTAAACCATGTGTGTTTTTGTTTTTTCATATCTAAATTATTAAATGGTAATGCTTTAGTAATTGCTGATTCTAGAAGCTCCTGTCGCTGTTGTTTTGTTGCATCAGTATCATCCAAAATCACCAATCCGGCCAGCTGTTGTTGCACCTGAGACACTCCGGGTACAATGTTGGCCCTTTTTGTAGATACCATTTTTATTTTTGTACAGTTGAAGATTGTGCTATTAGAGTTTTCATCAAAGTATTATCTCGCAACCACCCCTGGATTGGGTAGTTCATTTTTACTGTCACCATTTGTTGTTTAGTTATTCCTTCCACATGAATCAATGCTGTGTACACTGCCAGCACATGTTGCTTGAGGGGGCTATATCTAACCTGTGCTCCGGTTAGGGATTTAGACCAAAATCCCAATGGTCTCTTCTTTCCAATGTCATTTTTCTGTCATAGCCCCCAGGACATAACATTATTAGCAACAGTCACTTTCAAGATAAAGGGTTGCTGTGGATCAATTGGGCCCAGCCTCACACTTTGCTGTAGGGCCTTTTTTGCTTCTTTAAAAGCTGTTTGCTGCTGAAGACCCCATTGAAAATCACATTTTTTTTTCTAGTTATGTAGTGAATAGGTCACAAAATCAGTCCAAGATGAGGTACGAATGCCCTCCAAAAGCCCATTACTCCCAAGAGTGCTTGTGCCTGCTGTTTCATTTTTGTGGCTGCAATTTTTTGGATACTTGTTTGGGCCACTGCAGGTATTTCCCTTTTTGCTCCATTCCAAATTATACCCAGGAATTTCACTGATGTCCCTTGTTGTATTTTATTCTCAATTATGGCCCACCTTCGATTCTGAAAGTGCTGGATTACAGTTTTTAATGCAATGTCTACATCAGACTTCTCTCCAGTGATCATTATATCATCAATGTAATTGAAAACAGTCACTTTGTCCAATTGCAGCTTAGCTAAATCTCTAGCCACCAATCCATGGCACAGTGTAGGACTGTGCAAATATCCTTGTGGCAGCACCTGGAAGGTATACTGTCTCCCTTTCCAGGTAAAAGCAAATTGGGCCCTGCTTTCATCCACTATAGGGATTAAGAAGAAAGCATTTGCCAAGTCCAAAACTGCATGATATGGCCCAGCAGATGAAGACAGTTTTTCAACAATTGTAACAATGTCTGGGACAGCTGCCATTAAAGGTGGAGCCACCTTATTCAGACCCTGATAATCCATGGCCATCCACCATGACACATCAGGTTTTTTGACTGGCCACACCAGGCTATTGAATGGACTCACAGTTGGCTCAAGTATGCCAACCCGGAATAGTTCTTGAATCGTTTCAGTAATTTTGGTGAGCCCACTACTGTTTGATGTTTACTATTGTTTTTGGCGTGGGAATATGAAGTGGTTCCCACTTAGCATTGCCTCGAACAACAGCCTTGACTGTGTTGACTGAACAGTGCTGCACTCCAAACATAAATGGCCCTGCAGTGGTCTTCAAAGTTTTACCTTTTAACACACCTATTTCTAAAATGTGTTCAGGCACAGGAGCTATTACTGCTACAACAAAGATAGGAATACCATCCCCAAAAGCTATTTTTACTTTTGTCTTGGTGCCTAATGTTTTTACTCCCACATAACCATTAATTTTTACAGATTGTCCATGAAACTTACAGGAGTTGCCTGCAAAAATGGTTATTTCTGATCCTGTCTACCAAAGCCATTACATGTTGTGGCCCTCCCCTCCAGAAAATGGTAAGAGATACATAGGGGTGTTGGTCCCCAGGTATAATTGTTCTCACTGTATCCCTAGCTACTGGGGACCCACTAACTAGTCAATTTGTCTATTTTCTCAGTCAGGGTCTTCCATTCTTTCTCCCCCAATCTCTCTCATCAGTAAATTCTCCCATTTGCCACTGCGCTAACTCCTTGTCAGTAGGGATGTCAGGATACAATTGATTCCACTCTGCTTTCCCTTCAATGGTACTTGTGGTCAGACCTTTTGTAGGGGTCTGCTTTTTGGTTAGACCTTTTGTAGGGGTCTGCTTTTTGGTCAGACCTTTTGTAGGGGTCTGTTTTTTACCTGAATAATCTGATCCCTTCCCCTTCTGTTCCAGTTTCCATTTTTTATATAACTCCTCAGTAGCTATTACATCTATTTCTGCAGCTTCTACCATCCACTTTAGCCAAGTCTAAGAACATTTGCTTTTTTGTAATTTCCTCACCAGATTTATTTTTTGACTTATCTGCATTTGCTTTTCTAGCTTTCCTCTGTTTTTTCTCCTCCACCAATTTTGCCATTTGACTCAGGGTAGCCATCACATCCCATATATGTTGACCTATGCAGCCTGCCAAGGCAGCCATCAGCTGCCCTTTCCACCACTGTGGTGCATTTTTAATCAATTTACTTCTCATATTGCTAGCCATTGTTTGTGCATCTGGCCCTCTTGGAAGCACCAGTGCTCCGTCCCTTATCTCTAATGAATAAATGGCAGCTAACATAGCCATCTCCCTTAGCTGTTGAATTACCTCAAAAAGCCGAGGCTAACCACATCACCAGTGTGTTTACCTGGAGATTATCATGGTTTAATGGTTTATATTATTTAGTATTTACTTCAAATGTGAGTGAAACACCAAGCATGCACATTGGTGCATTTTTTCAGTGTTCAAAGACACTACTTCTCCCCCTGTATCCCAGACCCAAAGAAACCACATTAAAACAGTTTCTCCTGGCTTTTGCTTATAAATCTGAATTACATTTAATAACTCTGCTTGTGTATAAATTCTCACCTCTAACAATTGTTGTTGCCCCCCTAGCATATTGGCCTTTTCTCTCAATAACTGGACATGCTTCTACCGATGGAGAATTTATCTTCTCAAAGTCACTATCACCCTCATCAGTTGAAGGGAGGTCACCTTCCCACTTCACAGGGTCAAACTCTGCCTTACACACTAAAGCACAAACCCGGGGCCTTGAGGGCAGATGGCGTGAGCTTTTTCCACACCGTTGTCTACGCTGCTGGATTACTCTAGTAGCTAATGTCACTAAATTGTCTTTCCAGTGTCTCTCCTATCTTAACAAGTGCCATGTCTGCCTTTTCCAAGGCATCACTGTCCAGTCGATATGTATATGTATGTTCTTTACATTGCTCTTCTAATGCTGAAACTTTTTTTTTAAATGTTTCTATATCTTTGTCTAATTCTTGTATTGCCTTAAAAAACAGCCATCTGGCTGTTCCCACTCCTTTCTTCACCTTTTTCCCCTTATCATCCAATGTTAGCTCTGATAGAGCCCTAACTAGCTCATCAGGGTCTACCTTAGCTTTTGCTTGTAAGGGTTTTGGGGAAGGGGGAGGTGAGACCTGGCTTAACACCTTAGCAAAAGGATCCCATCTCCCAAACAATGCCGGCATTATAGTACCAACACCCACCTTATTTTGGGTACCTGCTGCAACATCCTTCTTGCCAATACCAATATGTTTCAAAGGAAAAAACATTGGTTGTTGTTGTGACAGTTCCACTGCAAACCTCAGAACCCTGCTCGCTGCACCAAATGTACCAGTCTGTTATTACAAATTCTGAAGTTAATGTAGGATTTGAAATGACACAAGACACCAAGGATCAAACATAACAATTTTATTAAGCAAAAAAAAACTATAATTATAAAATCAGCTGATAAAAAAGACATTATAACTAATAAATCATGTACTTACAAGCATATGCATAAATAAAATCATCTTTGCCACTGATAGTGAACTCCAATCCTATTCAGTGTAGCTATCTGTTCAGTCAAGACAGGGCCGACAAAATGGCTGTATGCTCAGTTCAGGCTGATGCTTTGATAAAATTTTTATTTTATTTTTTATTTTACATTTGTTGACCGGGCTAGTCCAACTGGATATATGTCCATTTTCAGTAGAGGCCCGGGGAGAAAAGCTCCAAGACAGATCCATTATACCAATATGTATAAGGTTACAATTTCAAAACAGTGTATATAAGGTTACAATCAAGTTAACATAGCAGATAATTCAAAACATTTTACAGTACATTGCAGAACAATATTTACAAAAATATAGAACAAGATATTCACATGAGGTAGATTGAACTTTTTTCAGGTTTACAATTCCTGAGAATGGTTGCATAAGAGTATTTACAACATATAGAACAAGATATTCACATGAGGTAGATCATAACTGTATGCAGGTTTACAATTCCTGCAATGTTTGCAGTAAAGAGCATTGAATTAAAAGTCAGAGTGGAGTTAGGAGAAATTTAGTAACAGAGGTGGTGGGTTAGTCAGGGTTGGTGCAAGGGCATAACCAGTGTGTTCTAAGGTATATTTTGAGTTTTTGTTTGAAGTGGGGTAGGGAAGGAAGTGAAGTAAGATCACTAGGTAGAAGGTTCCAGTTTTTCCCAGTTGTGTTTGAGAAAAGAGAGTTACCTGCCATGTTGTTAGACTTACTAATACTAAGTAGAGGTTTATTAGCAGAGCATAAGGTATTACGATTTTTATATGGAGTAATGAGGTTTGAGAGTATAGGAGTGTTGTTAGGCTGGTTGAGGATCTTATGAGCAATGGTAAGTTGGTTAAAATAAAGCTGATTTTGCAGTTCAAGCCATCCTAGTTGTTTTAAATTCTGACAGTGATGAGTTCTAAAGGGATTACCAGTTGCAAATCTGGCAATGTTATTATAAGATGTAGTTAGTTTGAGAAGATTCTTCTTGGATAGGTTGGTGTATATTAGTGAGGCATAGAGAAGTGTTGAGATTAGATGGAAGTGGGCAATAGTAGTTCCGGCTGTTGGAGTGAGAAAGTACTTGATCCCGTATAGGGAGCCCATTTTTCTGTTGACTGTTTTTATAGTGTTATTAATATGGGTATTGAAGTTAAGGTTATTGTCTATTGTAATTCCTAGGAGTTGGGTGGTAGACTCAGGGGATATGAGGGTGCCGTTGTTAGAAATAACAGATAAATCTAAAGGCATGGATTTACGGGTAGGGGTAAAGAGAAGGGGCTTTGTTTTTTTGACATTCAAGAGAAGGCAATGTTTTAAGAACCAAGTCTCTACAATGTTAAACATCTTCCGAGTTAGGGATTGTAGTTCAGATGAAGATTCAGCTGCACAGATTAAAGCTGAATCATCTGCATATTGTATGCAGGTTGCATGAGGAATAGCTAGGTAGAGATAATTGATAAATATTGAGAGTAAGAGAGGGCCTAGAACTGAGCCCTGAGGGATACCCAGTGAGACTGGCAGGTGGGATGATAGTTTATTCTCCCAGAGGACAGCCTGCTGCCTATTGCTGAGGTAGGAACTAAACCATTGCACAGCCAGAGTATCAAGAGAGAGTGATTTCAGAATATTTATAAGTAAAGAGTGGTTTACCATATCAAATGCTTTTGAGAGATCAATAAATAGAGAGGAAGAGAGAACATTGTTATTGCGGTTTTTGTTAATGGTATCAGTAAAAGATAAGAGAGCAGTAGTAGTACTGTGGAATGATCTAAAGCCATGTTGGCTTTCAGCTAGTATGTTATGTTGAATTAAATGGTTTAGAAGCTTATGGTGAATACATTTTTCCATTATTTATGCTAAGGGGGATAGTAGGGCTATAGGTCGATAGTTAGAGTAATCATTTGAGTTGACACCTTTGTGTAGGGGAATAATATGTGAGATTTTCCAGATGTTAGGGATGCTTCCCTCGTTAGTGGTTCTGTTAATCAGGATGGATATCGGGTAAGCTACTTCTTTAGCTGCTTTGTGCAGGTATTCAGCTGGGATCTGGTCAGCAGAAGGAGTACAAGGCTTAGGTTTTAGAATGAGTTTATAGATAAAATTAGTTGAGGTGGGTAGTAATCGGAAGGTAGGAAGAGAGCTGGGAGAAGAGTTAAGAAGACTGGATCTATCAGGAGCTAGCTGACTGGCTAGTGATCGGATAGTCTCTGTGAAGAAGGAATTGAAAGCATGTGATGCACCTGTTGGGGTTGGTGTACTGGAGTGACCTGGGTATAGGAGTCTACTGATACTTGCCCAGAATCTTTGAGGATTGTTTTGGTGTGTTTGCTGAATTTTACAGTAAAAGTTTTTTTTTGTCTGAGAGAATTGCTTTTTTTGTCATGTTTCTCATATGTCTAAAGATTTGTTGATCTGATGTATTTTTGGTAGTTCTCCACCTAGACCAGGCTTTATTTCTGAGGAGGATATTTTCTTGGTTTCATTCGTAAGCCAAGGGGCAGGTCTGGACCTAGTTCTGATAGTATGTTTAGGTGCATGCTGGTCCAGGATTACTAAGAACTTAGAGTTAAAGTATTTGACAACCTGCTCAAGTGGAAGGGTTTTTAGTTGAGACCAATCACAGGCACAGAGTTCACTATGGAAAAGGTGTTGGTTAAATTGCTTGTTGGTCCATATAGTCCTATATGATGTTAGGTGAGAGGTATCAAACTTTTGCCTGATTATATAGGTCAAAGAGTGGTCGCTTACATCATCAGGGAAGATACCAACTGTATACTTTTGGTGGTAATTATTAATAAGGATCCAATCCAAAGTGCTCGCTTTTTTGTTTGGTTTGTTTATTCTTGTTGGGGAGGTAATGGTCTGAGAGAAGCCTTGAAGGTTAATGTGAGAGGTAGGATGTTCAGTATCGATGTTCTTCCAGTCTATAGTAAAGTCACTGAGGATTATAGTTTCTTGTGGGAAGGATAATGAGACCCAGCTAAGAATGTCCATCTGATATTGTTTCCAGGAGGTAGATAGATACAGTAGATATATAAGGATTTACTAGAGTTAAGCTGTAATTTGGAAATAAGGACTTCAGCATGGTTGTCCTTTGGTGGGTTATAGAATATAGAGGTGACTTGTAGTCCATCCTTAAAAAGAAGTGCTACTCCCCCTCCCTTTCTTTTTTTATGGTCAAGTCTAAATATGTTATATCCTGGTGGGATAATTTCATTATCTTGTGTTTTAGGTTTTAGCCAAGTATCTGTCAAACATAAAATATCAAAAGAGTGTACATCAAGGAGAACATGGAGATGGGGAACTTTGTTATTCACACTTTGGATATTGAAATGTGCTATGAGGAGAGAGTTGGGGTGTTTGTTGGGGATTAGAGGAATAGAGGGATTGTTGGTGAGATGTCCAGTGGATAGGACATTAGGTGGGCCAGGATTAGGATGTATGTCTCCATCCTGTAAGGAATGCTTTTTTAGTGAAAGCAAAAAATAATGTATGTTACTAATTTGGTAACGGAATTTCCTTGTTGTTAGGTTATTGTATTTAATGTGGGCAAGTCTGTGGTATTTAGCTAGTAGGTATCTAGGTGTGGATGTAATAGTGATATTATTATGGGTGAATGTAACAGTGTGTATGACTGTTTGTTTTGTCGGATGGTTAAATTGGGAAATATTTGGGTGTTCATAGGAGGTTAACAGATATGCTGAGGTTAGTACAGATATGAGTGTGGCACAGAGTAGTAATTTAGCTAGGGTTGAGGTAGTTATGGTAGACATGATGGTAGAATTGATTAAGGAAATATCCGGATGATGAGTTCCAATCTATTTTCTAGCCTTTGAGCATTTTATATTCTTGAAGAAACAATAGGGTCAAAAGGTTCAGCTGATGACATATAGATCATAAGTTGATTATGAGCTGATGGAATATTTTAGAAAATTACAAATCATTTCCTAAATTGTAAACAAGACTTGTAATGTCTGGTTTCATACAGTACTTCCCCATTTTAAAGAACAGTTAGCCCTCAAACTTGTGATATAGTTCCTCATTGAAATCCCCCATATTCTGGTAAACATCTTTTGAGCTGGTAAACAACTCCACAGGTTAACTAAAGTTCAGTTATAGCAGTGATCAGTGAACAAGGCCTGCCTTTAAGCATATTTTCGTTATTTTAGTCAGCAGCATGTAATCTTTAGCAGCATATCAAATCAAGCAATAGTCAAACATACACAGTGCTATGGAGCTCGAGGCATATAACTCAGGCCAGGTAGGCTGTGTGGATCCATCACACCGTGTCACCACAATAAAGATGTTGGAGGGATAGATTCCTGTCCCAGAGACTTCCCATACTCTGGAACAAACTACCCATTCATGTCAAGCAAACCTCCTCATTGGCCCTCTTTAAGAAAAAATCTTGATGACTGGATGGGAAATAGAAAATTCACCCCGGGGATCACTTCTGTGGCACTGCTTGACAGGGGCACAGGAAAATAATTTTCTTGGGTGGCGAAAGTCAGGGAACCTTTTTGGATAGGCTTATATAGTCCCTGGGCCGATAGCCTAGTACCTACCTATGAACCAAACAGGTCAAGGTTTCTTGATCTATATACTGTTTTTCATAAATCTGTTGCATCAATGAACACACATTTTCATTTGAAGCTTCTGACAGTTTTTCTTGTGAAAGTACTTTTCTTTCCTCTAACTTCTCTCTTAATCATTTTGTATATCTTGTGTCTTGAAATTCTGGGCTTTTTGCATAATAGTAACAATACATAATTTATTTCTTATCCTCAATAATCCACTTTATTGTCTTTATGGCTCTTCTTTGGCCTATCAGTTTTTGTGTTTTTTGTGGACTGTTACTTCGTTCTACAACAGGGGGGCCATCCTCCCCCTGGGCCAGACCCCATCATATTTTGAGGATTCTACACTGACATCTTTTCCAGTCCTGGCACCAGTGTGCCTACCAGGATGGGCACTTTTTTATCCTGGGTCTTGTGCACCCAGATATCTTTTTTATTTTTGAATCTACTTCTATCCATGATATGTGCTATATAAATACAGTCTATGTATCAGTGTTGCCTTGATGAGATTTTGTAAAAACAGGATCCATCTCATGAAGGTACTCACCAAGACTTGAGGATGAATTCAATTTCAGCACTACTACTCTCCTTTGCTTGCTGACTTTTCATCACTCCATTCGGACCATAATATTCTGTATGGTATTTGCAATTTTCCTTAAGGATCTGCATCCAAAATCCCAGTCTCTCCTTGTTTTTTGAGCTCTCTCCTGTTTTATTATCACCTCTTTCTACTTTGAATTATGGGTTTCTCCTTGTGGTATGCATAGGAGCCGTAGCTCTGAAACACCATTTCAAATCAGGTAATCCCAAACTGCCCTGCTCTATTGGAATAATTAGCTTATCCCACTTGACTCTTGCTGTCCTCCCCTCCCAGATAAAATCCTTTAGCTCTTTATTAATAGCTATCCACAACTTATCCTCTGATCGACAAATAAATATGCCTGCCTTGTGTATAAGACTAAAGGAACTAAAATATTTTAACTGCTTGTATCTTGCTATCCATAGCCATATCCATATAACAGAACTTCCACTTTCTCAGTTTTTGTATTATCTTTTGTTTAGTCTCTTCCTACACATTCTTAGCTGCCACAGCAGAATTCTTTTTAATTCATACTCTTACATATTTCATTTTATCATGTCCCCATTGTGATATCCCCTCTCTGGGCCAGTAATCAGGGAGCCTGAATCCTCACCACTGAAACTAGAGAGGCACATTCACTTGGAACAAAAATAGATGCACACAGTATTTCCAAATACAGCTCTCTGCATCAAGCACAACTTCCCTTAAGAGCGTACAGGGAACACACTCAGTCTGGGGTCTGGATTTCTCTGTCTGTCTCCCTCCAGGTCCCCAGTAAGACTCCCCATTGGCACAGCTATAGAGTTGAGTCCTCAGCCGAGTGTCCAAGTCAAGTCCTCCAGCACCCTCTCTGCAAAACTAGTGCTTTGTGTCCCTGCTCCAAGCAACTGACACACATACTCTTTGAAATTTGATTTGCGCGTACACACACACACACACACACACACACACACACACACACACACACACACACACACACACACACACACACCTAGGAAAGGCTGGCACAGATTTGCTAGCTATACCCCCTTCTGCCCAGTCTATAAGAAAGTTACTGCCACCAGAAACTCCAAAGCTGACTACTCTAAGGCTCTTAGAAAGGTACCCAAGTATACTGAGTGAAATTAATATGAATAAAAATGTTAGTGTTTGGCCAATGCAGTAAGGCTTTCAGGAGTGGCTACAGAGTCAACAAATATATATAAGTAATCTCAAAGGTTAAAATATTCTCTAAAGGACCAGCCACAATGAAAAGTTGAAATATATGTAATAATAAATAATAAAAGAACATGAAAATACTAAATATCTGTTTACAATAAAAACAGTTTCAGTTATGGGAAATATTAAAATAACACAGATGAATGGGTTAGATGCTGGACTAATGAAGAGCATACGTAAAATATAAAGTATTTTATTAACAAATATTAACGCTGAACTTATAACAATGGAGTTTTCGTCCAAGTATACGTGGATGAAAACACCATTGTTATAAGTTCAGCATTAATATTTGTTAATAAAATACTTTATACTCTACGTGCGCTCATTAGTCTAGCATCTGGTTTATTTGGTTTAATTCCTGGACTAGCTCTCTCTTTTTTTTTTTTACAGATGAATAGATTCACACAGATACAGAAAAACAGTACTTAACTAATCTCACTATATTTTCCTCCTGACTGATCTAAAGAAATACTATTCTCTGGTCACTTATTAGAGCAAGGCAAGATGAAGTAGGTGAGGGGTCCTTCTCTGTCAGGTTCCAAAAATAAACTGCAATGAGACTTCAGTCTCACCTAGTGTTAAAATATCATTTTTAGTGATGGATTACAGAATGACATCACATACATTTGGTCATCTGACTTCTGGTTCCCATGCTACCCCCCCCACCTTGGTTATAAGCTGTCAAAATTTAGCACATATGTGTCAATAGTACACACACAGAACATTGCTAAGATCTGTTGTAGCTCCTGTAAGTCATAAAACAATTTTAAACCTCCATCCTTTCAGAGTAGCAATTAGTTCACCCCAAAGATAATGCAGAAAGCATCCTAGTACAGACTTTTTGTCTCTGGCTGCATTGAGAACTGTAAAATACAAGTTTTATGGCCTAAGCCAGGTAATTAAATTTTAAACTATTTTCAAAGTTAGGTGGATTGAGATTAACCTCTTCTCTTCCAGTATCCTCTATTAAATAATATACATTTAAACAGTTAAAATAATGCATATATAGGACCCACTATTGATAATTTTTTTAACACAAGCAACTTTACAAATACATTTTTCAAAACAAGCATCTGTACAAATCAGTTTGATATACAAATGACATATAATTCTTTACAAAATTCCAGCTAGCTATGCTGGCATATATTACACATCCACTGCCCTACATCTCCAAGCATAGCTGGTAATACCTCACATTGTTGCACCCATAAATGTGGATATTGTTGACCAGTTCTTGTGTGAGTACATAATTTACATCTATTGATTTTGTTTTAGCTTCATTAATTTTGTATGCATAAAAGATTTGAAACCGATATGCCCTTTTCTGGTTTTATCATGTATAAAATAATATCATCTGTAAATAGCACCAACTTTTCTTGACTACCATACCAATTATATCATTGAATTTCTGAGACCCTTATTTTCTTTGCCAGTGGTTCTAAGCATAATGCTAATAACAAATGTGAAAGTGGACCTCCCTGCCTGGTTCCTCTGCTCAAACAGAAATCATCAGAGAGGAAGCCACCCACTTTAATTTTTCACCTCTGATTCCTCATATTTCCTCCTAATCAGCCTTATAATTTTATCCGGGAATGCAAATGGTTCCCTTGCCCTGCCCATAAACTCCCCGATTACTCTGTCAAATGCTTTCTCTGCATCAAGACCCACCAACAATAGTGGTATGCTCTTATATTCTGCTTCCCTCTGGATCATCAATATTCTTTTAATGTTGTAAATGTTTGCCTCACCTCCACAAAACCACATTGATCCAAATATATCAATTTTGTTATCACCTTTGCCATTTTTTAGCCATTACAGACATAAACGCTTTATAATTATGGTTTAGGAATGACATGGGTGCTTCTCCTTATCTTAAATACTGTTAAACTAAACCTTCCAGATCTTTATCAATTTTTTTCCCTCCTAGTTTCCAATCTTCCATAGGAATACCATCTATTCCTGGGGACTTTCATGTGGACTGGTTACACATCACCATTTTTGTCTCATCTCCTCCTATTCTAACTGTTAGTAATTGAGCCCCATCTACCTTGACATATTTAGTTCTTCTATAAACATTTCCATTTGTACCTTTTCTTGATTTCCATATTTCTCAGCTTTATACACACTTTCATAAAATATCTGAAATATTTCTAGTATCTCTGCAGGCAACCCTTTCTACTTTCTGTTTCCTGAGTACAGTTGCTTAATAGCAGTCTTTCTAAACTCATGCATAGTATTGAGGTAATCCCTTATTTTATGCTTAGCATTCCATAGTTGCTCCTCTTCTTGAACTGTGAGATTCCTCCTATTCTGCAGTACTTTAACATTTGCCAGTCCCTCTAAATAATTCTTGTGACTTCTTAACCATATCTTTCTTTCTTTTATTTCCATGCTATTTTTAAACTCCACTTTAAGTTTATGCCACTCCCTAGCTATATTTTCAGAAGAAATTTCTATCGTTTCTAATAACCCTGAATAATTTCCAATACCCATTCCTTAAACTCCTCTCCTTTCAACAGATAGGTGGGAAAGTGCCGGTATCTCATTTTTATTTAATTATCCTGTCTCTTTTAGTTATTATTGGTGCATGGTCTGAAATTGTTATCGGATTTGTATCAAAACTTTCAATTAAATGCACATGTTCCTGGGAAATATAAATTCTGTCTAGCCTAGCCCAGTTTTGTGTCTTGGGGAATAATATATAAAATTCACTCTGAACTCTTACTACTAACTTCCAGGCCAAATATTTTCATAAATTTCTTCAAAAATCTACCCTCCTTTGTTATATTTTCCCTTCTGGACCTGTCATTCTTCTGTTTTTGTAATTTTTTTAACTGTAACCATATTATGTCAATGTGGAGCTTTTCTGTTTGGGCCTCCCATGAAAATGGGATATTATCCCATTCAAACTCTCCCATAAACCAATGTCAAATAAAATAAATATAGTAATTTGGCAGAAGCCGCGGTGGTACAGCGGTTGCATTGTTGCCTCACAGCAAGAGGTTCTCCAGTTCGATTCTCAGCTAGTGTGCGGGGAGTACCTTCTGTGTGGAGTCTGCATGTCCTCCCCACGGTCGAGTGGCCTCCAAAAGACATGTGTGAATGGGCGTGCCTTCGCTGAAGTTTGGTGTCGGGCTGGCAACTCGGCACCATAAAAATCTACTGCCAATTATTAGCGGACCGGAGTTCCGCTGTGGCGACCCCTTACCGGGAAAAGACAAACATTAACTTTAAGACACACCATGGTAGTTTGAGCAGTTGTAGATAGTGCCGACTTGACTAACATTCCGATTGGGCTGTGAATTACATGTGGGTTTTGAGATGATTTTTTAATGTTAATTTTATTCTGTGAACAGTAAAACGTTTCAGGTTTTAAGTGAAAAAAAAATGAAACTCTAATATCAGGCATTACTGACTTAATGAGATTAAAAGACAATACACATCCAGCAAATCCCCAACTGCCCAGATTTTCACAGAATGTTCATAGTTTTGCCTCATGTTTTTGGTCTGTTCCTCATAAAATCTGTGGTTTTCTGGCAAAGCACTGGTGATTGAAGCCAGTAAATAATGACAGACATTTGATTTTCAGACTTCCTATCCTACACAAAATGCATATTAGCACAGGTGCAGTTATTTTAGCAACTTTCTAAGTTTATAAGAGCAATATTCAAAATCTGTCCCTATTTGGGGGGCTTTGTTCCTCCCATTATTTTTGGCTTTGTCCAGATTTCTTGCTTTTAAAGGTTGAGAGGTCTGACATCCAGCAGGGGGAGGGGGGGGGGGGTTGCTGCCTCTTTGTGCAATTTAAATGTTCCACTGCCTTGCAGTGCTGTGATGTGGAGGGGGGTGACCCTATAGCCGGCCTTAGGCATAGACCAACTAGGCGGCCGGCTGGGGCGCCGCTCTAGCAGGGGCACTTTTCCAGTATTTATTTGATGTAGATAAACCAGGATAGGGGCACCGGGTGGTGTGGTGGGGGCACCATGGAGCCTTTTTGCCTAGGGCACAAGTTGACCTAAGGCTGCTCCTTGGTGATCCCACCCTCCCAAGCTCTTAGAGCAAGAAATCTGGACAAACTATCAATAACAGGGGAAAAGTCCCAAAATAGGGCTACATTTTAAATATTGATCTTACACACTTAGAAAATTGATAGAATGACAGGTTCTAGCATGAAGGCAAATTCTGAAGGGTATGAAGTCTGAAAGTCAGCTGTCTGCCATTATTTTCTGACTTCAGTCCTCAATTTGCCAGAAAACCTCAATTTTACGAGAAACAGACCACAATTATGAGGCAAAAATCTCGACATTCTGCGAAAATCTGTACAGTTGAAAAGTATGCCCCATGATGGGCATTTTTTTCACTGTCATCATAAGAACTTCGCCCCCGTCACAACGGGGGCGGGGCTTGATAATGTGCTTCATAGTGTGTCCTAAAGTAAACAATCACCGTAATTTGTGAAATTCTACTGTAAATGTCAGACTGGCTGGTAAGCAATTAAACGGTGTTACGAAACGGTTCTGTCAAACCACTCTTTGCCATGCTTTGTACAACTTTAAGTCAATCCTCGAGACTTTCCCGTTAACGATTGTTGGCATGTTGAAATGGCCGCTCTTCCGCCTCTCAGTGGTTGCTATGTACTGTCTCTCGGCAACTGCGCCACGTGAAAACAAGGCTACTTCAACGTGTTTCACGGTTAGTCAGGAGTACTGGGATAGCATTTCCAGAAAATAAGCCGTGTTTCCAGTGCTACCCAAGGATACTAGCTCTCATTCAGTAATATGTTCTACTTTAGTCTACCAGCAAGCTTTTGGAGTAAATAGTATTGGCACAGTAAACAAAGAACTGCGCATTGTATTGCAAAAGCATAAACTGCATTTGATTTGTGAAGGAAATACGTAAATTTATAAAGAAACAAGATGCCGCCTAAAAAGAAGAAAGATAAATCCGAAGTGAGCAGCAGTAAGAAAACTGTAAAAGCATCTGGCAAGGACGCGGCTGGACAAGATGAGCCTTTATCTGAGCTAAGTAAAGAATATTATTTGGTCCAAATTAGGGATTTGGAAAGCCGTTTGACCAGGTGAGTGTGAGAAGAAGGTCACACTTTAGTGTAATTTGCATTGTTATCGGTTTATTGTTGTCACATTCTTATAAGATCGCCACCTTTCAAGGGCCCAAAGTTTAAGTGGAACATTTGTTATGTAACCGTTCGATTTTGCAGGGCAAACCAAACTCAAAGCCAGAGCAAAGCATTTTTTTTGCTAAAATATAAACTTACTCATATAGCACTGAGTTGCTTATGTTGTTTAACATAATATTTAACTGCTTTAGATACAAAATTGTTTTATGCAACATTTAAGGGAAACCAAGGAAACATTTTTGTTGATAATGGATAACACTGGACTATTGTTTTTGCATAGGTAGGTACTAGGATATCGGCCCAAGGGCCTAAATAGCCTAACCAACAAGGTTCCCTGGCTTACGCCACCCAAGAAAGTTAATTTCCTGTGCCCCTGTCGAGCAGAGCCACAGAAGTGATCCTTCGGGTATATTTCCTATTCCCATCCACTCATCAAGATTTTTCTTGAAGAATGCTAATGAAGAACTTTGCTTGACATAGACTGGTAGCTTGTTCCAGAGTATAGGAAGTCTCTGGGACAGGAATCTATCCCTCCAGCACGTCCTGTTTATTGTGGTGACAAGGTTTAGGTCCCTAGAGCGTGTAGCTCTGAGGGATTGGGATTTCTTTAGGTGTTGCATGTCCAACAGCTCTGGGTTTAACATATATGTTAGGCAGAGATCTTGGAGTAGGCAATACGCAACAGAGTAAAGCTGGAGTTTTTTGACATGGTTAGTGTAGGGCATCTGTTTGAGGCTCTTAGAACCTTAGGACAGTTGCATAACATCAGGGAGCTGTTGCATATCATCTTGTACACAGCTTTATATGTTAGGCAGAGATCTCCTTGGAGTAGGCAATGCGCAACAGAGTAAAGCTGGAGTTTTTTGAGATGGTCACTGTAGGGCATCTGTTTGAGGCTCTTAGAACCTTAGGGCAATTGCATAACATCAGGGAGCTGTTGCATATCATCTTGTACACAACTCTCAACTTCCCTTGCTGAAGAAACAGGTGCAAAGTTAAAAAATAATGGGTATAAGACCCATTATTGTTTCTCATTTCTGACGTGTACCTCATTTGAGAAATATTCCTCATTTTGAGTCTTAAAAGGGCCATGTTCCTCATTGTTGTACATTTAAAGGGAATGTTATGCATTAGTTGTTAAGAGGTTTTCTAAATAATGACACGGACAGCTGAGAGACATGCTCCGTAATCAGGGTCAGCCTTAGGCCAGTAAGTTACAAACTTAGAAAATGGCTAGAGTAACACGTTTTGCATTATGCTATGACAGGGTCATTATGCCTTACATGACCCAAAGATTTGCCTAAGAGGCACTAGAGCAAAGTACAGTGCATTATCGTACTGTAGTCTTGATCCCTTAGTATTTGCAAGTCCAGTATTATGGCATTGTTTTACAACAGTGCCCCCACCCCGATGCCAGTAGCATGGCTCGCCCAAACCCCACTCAACAGTCTGCACATGGCCATTTCTTTTTCACTATACTTGAATAAACAAGACTTAAGGTGGTATGCATGAATATTCAGCCGTTATTTCCTTAAGACTTGATGGTACCAGGGATGACCTTATAAAAGTATAACTTGTAGTACTAAACCTTTAAAATCAAAAGAGAGGTTATTTTCTTAACCCACCCATGTATGCCGAACTGTCTTCATATTTATTCAAGTATAGTGAAAATTTTTTTTATTTATATACATGGGGGGTACAGGGAAAAATAAACCTTTAAAATCAAAGGAGAAGTTACTTAATAAACTTTAGTATTTACAAACTGTGTCTAATTTGTTTTGACAAAACGTGCAGCTGTCCTACACATACTATTTGCAAACACATGGTTTTCTGATGAGGTGGCAGTCTAGCTCACAAATTTTACCCCCCCCTGTGCTTTTTGTAGGGGGGCAAGCCCCCCTGCACCACCCCCATTTACATAAGCAGAAAATGTATAAATAAATTAGAAATATACCTTCTCTGCGATCGCACTACACTTTGAGGAAGAGGGTAAACTACTTTAGACACTGAGTATTCATGATGTCGTAACATGTCAATCCTGTATTATTAGCATATTACATCACAGTCATTAAGGCATGCCAATCAGTCTGACCATGCCTATTCCTGCATGAAACACCTCGGGGGGGGGGGGGTACTGTTGTAATACATCGCCAGAATTATTAGGTACCATATTATCACGAACGGCAGTTTCAAGCGTCTTGTGTTGGTAACAATGTTAACTGCTTGCACTCCCATAGCAGTCTTTTGCTGCTGCTGAGTGCCCAAGGGTTTTTAACCTAAAATTTGTTGGAGTAACTAGTTGGTTTTGTGGGTTTCTGCAGTTACTGTTTTTGAAGATAACACCTGGCTTATTTTGAAGACTGATAGACAATTAATGTTATTTTTTTCTTCTCTTGGGGCTATGGTGTTTATTAATGAATATTAATGAAATAAAGCTACAAGAAATAACCACTCTTGGGGCTATGGTGTTTTTGAATGGCTATTAATGAATTAAAGGTACAAGAAATAACCGTGGAAAAGTCAGTCTCGGACAACATGAAAACAATCATTGGTAAGTATAAAAATGCAGTTAATGACAATTTAATTTTTCCAAGACTTTTTGGTTTCTAATACCATGCCAGGAACAGATGCCATTCCTAAGTCAAAGAAAGATTAAAGTTAACGAAATTAGTATTGTTTCAATTTTTGGTATTAGCCAAAAGTGCTCTTTGCAGCATCTGCAATATGCCCAGAATGGACTCCTTCTGCAATTAATATGGTGTCACATGAATCGGTAACATGTAAATGCAACTGTAAATTCTGTTTATGAGATCCGCTGCTGCTGCTGCTATTGGAACTGTCTTGGTATCCTTCTTCCACATTGCCCTCTTTTCTGCCTGCAAATCCTGGTATTTTATGAATTTGTGTCTCCCTGTACATAAGGCACTGCAATTACTGGATGTAGCAATTTCAATGATCAGTGCTACTTTTTGTCTTCCTTTCATGCTTTTTTCGCATCTATTTTTGAACTGTCGGTAATGGGTGATCCATGTGACATAAACTTCAGAGTTTTCTGTAATGCTTTGTGGCTCATGTTTTCAATGTCTCTCAGCTACTTCAGTTTTATAATGTTTGCAGAATCCCGATTGAAACAGTCTTGCCACATTATTATGCCTTTCAGTGTACAGGCTTTCTGGCATTAGTGCATCACACCCAGCAACATGATGTTCGACTGTGTCCAATTCTGTTTTACAAAACCTACATTCGTCTGCTTCTCTGACATATTCAATGGACTTTATAAACTAACATGTATGTAGTCAATGGACTTTATAAACTAACATGTATGTAGTCCACTATCATGTGCCGCCAATGATAACCTTTTGTCTTTTGGTTTAAATTCGCCTCTCCTGAACCTTTCCTGTGTTGCATCCTGATCAACATGAGGTTCCTAGGTTCATAGATCAGTACTAGGCTAACTGCCCTTGTGAGCCATTTTAAGCCTAGCCAGTTATCCCTTGTGAGACTCGAGCCCTGCACCTTGTGTTTGTAAGGCAAACACCTTAACCATTGGGCCACCCTCCTAACCCCTTTGTTTCAGGAATCTTTTGTACTTGCAACTATATTTATGCATTTTTCACATTTCTTGAATTTTCAACTGATCCTTCACTTTATATTCTTTCTTTTGTTTTTTGGCACATTCAGTTTTTGCCTGATTTGTTTCATGTACTTCTGGTTTGATTTCCATTCCTGCTTCTGCTAAACTAAGCAGGGAGGTCATCTTAGACTTGTTTCCTCACATTTTAAAACTTTGGCAATGTTTGGATCTTGTGAGTTCAGCAGATACGTATGCAGTCCTATGATTGCAGCTCTATACATGTAATGAATTTCGAGGAGGCCCATACCTCCTTCACAACAGAGAATGTATAATCTTGGTATACACTGATTTTTATAAATCATGTGATAAGCATGAAGTTTTCTTGTTTTCCTGTCCAACTGATCCAGTACCTTTTGGGGCCAGTCCAACTGATCCCAGAACCTTTTGTGGCCAGTCAATCACCCAAAACTGTAAGTTAGAACAGAAATTGGGGTACTTGCGTATTATCGCAACCACATTCTAAACCACTATGTGACTTGATGTTAGGATGGTAGAAACTGACATCAGGTACTCTCGATCCTTGAATGGTGTGTAGCAGCCCTCTGAAATGAAGATCCGGTGAAAGATTCCTTTCTTGTAGTTTTCCTGTTAAACTTTTACTGTTATCTGAGTTTTACTTCATGTGATAATATGTAAAAAATAACCTACGTATTATCGCAACCACATAATAAGACGACAGTCAAGGTAGCTCATTCTGTAAATGGAAAAGCAATCCTGCTTCTTTGATCAATGGTGGCCAGGCATGAAGTAAAACCTCGTTGGACAACACTACAAGTTTGACAGTAAAAAAAAAAAAAAAGAAGAAAGGAATCTTTCACTGGGTCTTTTAATTCTCACTGTAATCTGTAGATCATTAACAATCCTCTTCCTTGTTAGCTTTCATTAGAAGGAATTCTGTCTTGTATCCCACCTTATGGGAGGATACAGACAACTGTTTTTAAAGTAGTGCTAAACTTATAAAGGTGTGTTAAGTTTGACTTTATAAAACTGAACTTTTTAAAGAATCAGCATTCATCCTGGCTTAGAACGTTGGAACAAGACTAGCTGGATATCTTGAAAATGCACGCATTGTAAAATGATATAGCCTCTCCTAAAATATAAGATGCTAAAGGTCACAAGAAATGTCATGACTAGTTTGCTAAAAGTTCATTATACATTTATATGTACTTAGGACTAAGTACCAACATTTCTTTACCATGAATATCCAAGTAGCCAGTAACCCTTTGTCAGCAAAGAGCCATGGAGAAAAGCGACATAATGAGATAAATTGCACAGATTATTTTTTTTTATTTGCTGTGAGTGTCACTGTTATCCAAGTTGTATTTTATATCTTCCTCGACTTGTTTGCAGATGCAGGATTTCTTTTCAGTTAAGAAAACGAGCCAAACGCGAAGTCACAGAGTTGTTTAGAATGTGGTTGCGATAATACGCAAGTACCAAAATTGGTTTATAGTTTGGATTTTATTCCTAGATGTCAGGGCTGTTTTCAGTATTAATTTTAGTCTTCTAAAATATTCCTTACTAAGTTTTATTTGCATTTGTTAACATTTTATTGGTGATCCTTCATCACTTCCCAAATATTTATATACTCCCTCTTGCTTAAGTTCTTTTATATCACATTGAGGCGACCCCTAACTGGGAAAAGCCGAAAGAAGAACAAAAAAGTTGTTCCAGGACTGATGTTCTCTTGGTGATGCAGCTTTCTTGCTTAAAGCTTTTGCACATCTATGAAGACCAAATGACATTCTGTTATCATCTGAGAAAGTTTTGATCATCTGCAGTTGTGCTTTCAGTTCCTTATCTGATGAACAATACAGTTTTGAATCCTCCACAAAAAGAAGATACGTGTCTATTGAATAGACAGCTTAATGTGTTTAGTGCAAGACAGAAAAGCAACAGTGACAGAGTTACCCTGGAATATCCCCCTGTGAACATTTTTCCCTGGAATAATAATTCGTCCTTTATCATGGCTTAGCTGTAAAGTGCTTTGCCACTGCTTTGTGTAATGTGGTCAGTTAGTCAGTGTAGGGTATATCTTATACAATTTTAAGCATGCTTTTATCCATAAATGTGAGATGCTGTCAAATGCTTTTTTGTAGTCTATCCATTTTATTTATTTTATTTCATTTTACATTTGGTGACCGGGAAAGCCCAACTGGACGCAGGTCCATTTTCAGCGGAGGCCTGTGGAGAAAAGCTCCTCTTTAGCACAATGATATATAAGTATTGAATGTGTATACAAATACATATCATCAAATACATAAACACACCCTTAAGACATACAAATAGACATAAGAAAATATTTTACATTTCTTTATAGACATATAAATCAGTTTCAGCAAAATAATTTTTTTTAACTCAACAGGACAGGTTATATGTTAGGTAAGAACAAGTATTCAGAGGTTAGAGAGACTTCTAGGTGATCATTAGCAGAATCCTTGCATCACTGCAATGTAGTGAATTAGCCTGGGGAGTCACATGGGCACGGCCAGTTGTTGGAATAGTGGGTTTTGAGAAGTTTCTTAAATTGTGAAGCAGAGCTTGTAGAAGTTATTGGGAGTGAGTTCCAGATTTTGGCTATTGTGCAGGCAAAGAGAGTTTTACCAGCTTCATTTCTATGTTTGATGACATTTTATGAGATTTTGTTTGGTGGATCTTAAGGCTTGGGTGGTGGTGTGTGTAGAGCTGTGTTAGATCTTGTAGTGCTGGAGTTTTGTCAGGGAGGTAGTACAGTTTCTGTGCTATAGAGTTGATTAGTTGGGGCAGCTCAAGCCAGTTGAGCTGTTTGAGGGAAAGACAGTGATGGGATCTATTAGAGGCACCTGTAGGAAACTTGGCAATCTTGTTATAGCAAGATTCCATTTTGTTTTGTTCGCTGTGGCAAAGATTAGTCAAGATTGGGGAGACATACAGGAGGGTGGATAATAGGTGAGTTCTTGCACTAGTGGGTTTGGTATAATTGGTTATGAATTGCTTGTTCCTGTATCCTGTTGCTATCCATGCCATACTTAGATTCCTCCCCTTTTTTACAATTCTCCATTATGACTTTAACAACAAATGACCCTTTGTTTCATATGACTTTCTTTTGTTACCCTTTTGTTGTATTGCCATGGTTTCGGTTACTTCTAAATGACTGTATAGTCTGTCAGTATCAATTCCAGTGTATAGTTTTGACATTGTTGAAAGGTAGGTTATTGGTCTAGTTTTTAGGATGTCTTGTAGGTTCCCTCTTAAGGAGGAATATAATTTATCTTCTTGTTAACCAGGTTGGCGTCTGTTTGGGGTGCACATATATTTTTTACTCATGGCTATATCTTCATGTAAAGATATTAATACTTTTATCCAGAAGTTAGGTGTTGCGTCTGGGCCTGGGGGGTTCCATGTAGGAGCTTTTCTTAATTTTGTTTCAGTTTCTCAGGCCTGTCCCTCGTCTCATTTCATATACTGTACATTTGAAATTCTTATTCTTTGTTTTACTTCTGTCCATTCACCATCTTTGTTGTGTTCCACAAGATCTTGGAATCTTTATGGAATCTGCTCCCTGTCCTTGCTTTCCCTTACTGCCCTGCGTTTTTGTGGCCTGTCCTTGCTTTCCCTTACTGCCCTGCATTTTTGTGGCCTGTCCTTGCTTTCCCTTACTGCCCTGCGTTTTTGTGGCCTGTCCTTGCTTTCCCTTACTGCCCTGCATTTTTGTGGCCTGTCCTTGCTTTCCCTTACTGCCCTGCGTTTTTGTGGCCTGTTCTTGCTTTGCCTTACTGCCCTGCGTTTTGTGGCCTGTCCTTGCTTTCCTTAGTGCCCTGCGTTTTTGTGGCCTGGCCTTGCTTTCCCTTACTGCCCTACGTTTTTGTGGCCTGTCCTTGCTTTCCCTTACTGCCCTGCTTTTGTGGCCTGTCCTTGCTTTCCCTTACTGCCCTGCGTTTTGTGGCCTGTCCTTGCTTTCCCTTACTGCCCTGCGTTTTGTGGCCTGTCCTTGCTTTCCCTTACTGCCCTGCGCTTTTGTGGCCTGTCCTTGCTTTCCTTACTGCCCCATGCGTTTTGTGGCCTGTCCTTGCTTTCCCTTACTGCCCTGCGTTGTGTGGCCTGTCCTTGCTTTCCCTTACTGCCCTGCGTTTTTGTGGCCTGTCCTTGCTTTCCCTTACTGCCCTGCGTTTTTGTGGCCTGTCCTTGCTTTCCCTTACTGCCCTGCGCTTTTGTGGCCTGTCCTTGCTTTCCCTTACTGCCCCATGCGTTTTTGTGGCCTGTCCTTGCTTTCCCTTACTGCCCTGCGTTTTTGTGGCCTGTCCTTGCTTTCCCTTACTGCCCTGCGTTTTTGTGGCCTGTCCTTGCTTTCCCTTACTGCCCTGCGTTTTTGTGGCCTGTCCTTGCTTTCCCTTACTGCCCCATGCTTTTGTGGCCTGTCCTTGCTTTCCCTTACTGCCCTGCGTTTTTGTGGCCTGTCCTTGCTTTCCCTTACTGCCCTGCGTTTTTGTGGCCTGTCCTTGCTTTCCCTTACTGCCCTGCGTTTTTGTGGCCTGTCCTTGCTTTCCCTTACTGCCCTGCGTTTTTGTGGCCTGTCCTTGCTTTCCCTTACTGCCCTGCGTTTTTGTGGCCTGTCCTTGCTTTCCCTTACTGCCCTGCGTTTTTGTAGTAAGACTTTCTGTTATTAACTTAATATATCCAGTCAACTTCTGTTCCAGTGCATACATTTCTATGGACAATCCTGATTACTGTGTTCATTTGTTTTTTCAAGTTTTTAATATTTTGGGTTTTATTGATTTTTCTGTAGTCTATTTCTTTAATTGATCTTAATATGTCTCTCCATCTCTGTTAAAACAAACAACTTTTCCCTTAGATCATTTTCTTCTAAACTAAAGACATTTTCTTTGTTCTCTGTTTCCTGTAAGCATTCTACAGAAAGTTCAACAACATCTTTTTGTGCCATATTCTCTTCAGTTTCATCCTGTGTCATCTGTTGCACTTTCATATGGGGACTCATTGTTCTATCACTCCACAAAATTGACTGCATCAGATTTGCCACAGCTTCCTGTTTCTGTCCTTGCTGTGCAACTCCATCTGAACTTTTAACTTCATGTGGCAACTGATCAGATGCTTCCCGCACCACTGGTTTCTCCTTAATTTGGGGAATGATTGTTCTACCATGCATGGCGGCTGAGGTGGTGCTGTGGTTAGCGTTGCCACCTCACAGCAAGGGGTTCTCTGGTTCGATCCTCGACTGGGGTGCCTTCTGTGCGGAGTCTGCATGTCCTCCCTGTGGTCGCGTGGGTTTCCTCCCACATCCCAAAGACATGCTGTAGGTGGATTGAACACTCTAAATTGGCCCTAGGCATGAGTGCGTGCGTGTGTGTGCCTCCTGTGGAAGGTTGGGTGCTAGGCTGGCAACTTGGCACCATAAAACTCAACTGCCAATCATGAGTGGACAGATGATCCGTGTGGCAACCCCTAACTGGGAAAAGCCGAAAGAAGAAGATTGTTCTACCATGCAAGTGTTAGATTTTCTAAACTAAGTCTTTCATTTCACAGGTAATTCATGAATTGTATTGCTTTAACTTCTCCATTGCTATTCCTTTTTCTACTTACCCCTTATTTTTATATATATTTTTTGTATTGTGACATTTTCCATGTCTGGATGCCTTTGCCGGTATTTCTCTTCAGATATCTTTGGTGCTGCATTTTTGTATTGATTAGTTTTGCTTTTTCCTTTCCATAAATATTGCAGCATATTAAATCTCTCTTTCTTTCCCATGTCCATATTTCTTCTTCGGATGTGTCCCACATCTCCTGTTTCACCTTAGCTGGGGGACTCATTCCATCATGTTGTGACTTACATACATACATACATCCAAATGTTTCAAGCATGGGCATTAAGCCCTTCTAGATTGCCAATATCCCAAAACACTTGTTCCCATAATAAGTGTCCAGGCTGTTCTTAAAAATATCTAAACTAGTGTTGCTTTAATGTAATTTGGTAGTCTGTTCCATGCATCAGCTGCTCTGTCAGAAAACCAATTACTACACTTCTCATTCCTATAGAACCTTCTACATAGGTTGTCTGATGATTCTCTAGTACTTTAATGTAATTTGGTGTCTGTTCCATGCATCAGGTACTCTGTCAGAGAACCAGTTAGTGCACTTCTCATTCCTATAGAACCTTCTACATAGGTTGTCTGATGATTCTCTAGTACTTTAATGTAATTTGGTGTCTGTTCCATGAATCAGTTACTCTGTCATAGAACCAGTTAGTGCACTTCTCATTCCTATAGAACCTTCTACATAGGTTGTCTGATGATTCTCTAGTACTTTAATGTAATTTGGTAGTCTGATACATGCATCAGTTACTCTGCCATTGAACAAGTTAGTGCACTTCTCATTCCTATAGAACCTTCTACATAGGTTGTCTGATGATTCTCTAGTACTTTAATGTAATTTGGTAGTCTGTTCCATGCATCAGTTACTCTGTCACAGAACCAGTTAGTGCACTTCTCATTCCTGTAGAACCTTCTACATAGGTTGTCTGATGATTCTCTAGTACTTTAATGTAATTTGGTAGTCTGTTCCATGCATCACATACTCTGTCAGAGAACCAGTTAGTACACTTCTCATTCCTATAGAACCTTCTACATAGGTTGTCTGATGATTCTCTAGTACTTTAATGTAATTTGGTAGTCTGTTCCATGCATCAGTTACTCTGTCAGAGAACCAGTTTGTGCACTTCTCATTCCTATAGAACCTTCTACATAGGTTGTCTGATGATTCTCTAGTACTTTAATGTAATTTGGTAGTCTGTTCCATGCATCAGTTACTCTGTCAGAGAACCAGTTAGTGCACTTCTCATTCCTATAGAACCTTCTACATAGGTTGTCTGATGATTCTCTAGTACTTTAATGTAATTTGGTAGTCTGTTCCATGCATCAGTTACTCTGTCACAGAACCAGTTAGTGCACTTCTCATTCCTATTGAACCTTCTACATAGGTTGTCTGATGATTCTCTAGTACTTTAATGTAATTTGGTAGTCTGTTCCATGCATCAGTTACTCTGTCACAGAACCAGTTAGTGCACTTCTCATTCCTATTGAACCTTCTACATAGGTTATCTGATGATTCTCTAGTACTTTAATGTAATTTGGTAATCTGTTCCATGCATCATTTACTCTGTCATTGAACCAGTTAGTGCACTTCTCATTCCTATAGAACCTTCTACATAGGTTGTCTGATGATTCTCTAGTACTTTAATGTAATTTGGTAGTCTGTTCCATGCATCAGTTACTCTGTCAGAGAACCAGTTAGTGCACTTCTCATTCCTATAGAACCTTCTACATAGGTTGTCTGATGATTCTCTAGTACTTTAATGTAATTTGGTAGTCTGTTCCATGCATCAGTTACTCTGTCAGAACCAGTTAGTGCACTTCTCATTCCTATAGAACCTTCTACATAGGTTGTCTGATGATTCTCTAGTACTTTAATGTAATTTGGTAATCTGTTCCATGCATCATTTACTCTGTCATTGAACCAGTTAGTGCACTTCTCATTCCTATAGAACCTTCTACATAGGTTGTCTGATGATTCTCTAGTACTTTAATGTAATTTGGTAGTCTGTTCCATGCATCAGTTACTCTGTCAGAGAACCAGTTTGTGCACTTCTCACTCCTATAGAACCTTCTACATAGGTTGTCTGATGATTCTCTAGTACTTTAATGTAATTTGGTAGTCTGTTCCATGCATCAGTTACTCTGTCAGAGAACCAGTTAGTGCACTTCTCATTCCTATAGAACCTTCTACATAGGTTGTCTGATGATTCTCTAGTACTTTAATGTAATTTGGTAGTCTGTTCCATGCATCAGTTACTCTGTCACAGAACCAGTTAGTGCACTTCTCATTCCTATTGAACCTTCTACATAGGTTGTCTGATGATTCTCTAGTACTTTAATGTAATTTGGTAGTCTGTTCCATGCATCAGTTACTCTGTCAGAGAACCAGTTTGTGCACTTCTCACTCCTATAGAACCTTCTACATAGGTTGCCTGATGATTCTCTAGTACTTTAATGTAATTTGGTAGTCTGTTCCATGCATCAGTTACTCTGTCAGAGAACCAGTTAGTGCACTTCTCATTCCTATAGAACCTTCTACATAGGTTGTCTGATGATTCTCTAGTACTTTAATGTAATTTGGTAGTCTGTTCCATGCATCAGTTACTCTGTCACAGAACCAGTTAGTGCACTTCTCATTCCTATTGAACCTTCTACATAGGTTGTCTGATGATTCTCTAGTACTTTAATGTAATTTGGTAGTCTGTTCCATGCATCAGTTACTCTGTCAGAGAACCAGTTAGTGCACTTCTCATTCCTATAGAACCTTCTACATAGGTTGTCTGATGATTCTCTAGTACTTTAATGTAATTTGGTAGTCTGTTCCATGCATCAGTTA
Organism: Protopterus annectens; assembly: GCF_019279795.1. Classification (NCBI taxonomy): domain Eukaryota; kingdom Metazoa; phylum Chordata; order Ceratodontiformes; family Protopteridae; genus Protopterus; species Protopterus annectens. The sequence continues at coordinate 874,657,312 of NC_056750.1, read as the reverse complement.
CTCTGTCACAGAACCAGTTAGTGCACTTCTCATTCCTATAGAACCTTCTACATAGGTTGTCTGATGATTCTCTAGTACTTTAATGTAATTTGGTAGTCTGTTCCATGCATCAGTTACTCTGTCAGAGAACCAGTTAGTGCACTTCTCATTCCCATAGAACCTTCTACATAGGTTAACTGAAAACACACCAAACAGCCAATACTTAATCCAGCAAAATTTTCTTTTATTTCTTTCCCAAAAGACCTGGTACCTCGGCAATTCGCCTTCAAAGGATCACAATTCAATGTAGCACAATGGCAATATTTATATAAACACTAATTGGATCAATCACTCAATTAATTATATAATTAATTCCAAAAAGGAGGGAAAAAAACTTATACATATTTAAAGTGATCACACTATATTTAAATAAATATTCACATGAATTATATATATACACTAAATATACCAATTATTTATTTATTTAATAATGTTATGTATAAATATAAACATATTATTCTATTATATAATTCTATTATATTAATTTTATTATCAAAAAATATTCCTGATATGTTAATTAATTCATCAAATCATTCATCACATTCCTAATTCTAAATTAAGTCCAGAGGGTTTTAAAGTATTGAACTTTAAAATCATCCTAGTTTCCAGCTCCAATAATCTATCACAAATATTGTCACCTCTACAACAGAAAGGTTTACCCAAAATGCTGAATTTTAAACTATCAGATTTGCCTTCATGAGCTTCAAAAAAGTGTTTGGCAACTGGGCTAGATAAATTTAAATTCCGAATATCCCTCAAATGTTCTAGAATTCTAACCCTGACCATTCGTTTAGTTTGTCCAATATACCATGTATTATTACAACTACAAGTGAGTGTATATACAACACCAATAGATTTACAATTAAAATGGTGCTTGGGGTAATGGTTAACATTATTAATAGACCTGACATCAATAATTCTATCACATAAACTACAGGAACCACATCTGAAGGATCCCAGATTGATAGTATGAGAAGTTCTTTTTATTAAGAGGTTATTATTTAATATTTCTTTTAAATTCTTTCCCTTTTTGTATGAAAACGTTATGTGATCAGGAAAAAGCTCACCTATATAGTCATCCTCACTAACCAAATGCCAAAATCTTTTTATTATAGAGACAAATTTTTCAGAAAAAGCTGTATACCTAGTTACAAAAAATACCTCTTCCACATCTCTATCTTTTTTGGTTAAATCTGAAATATTCCTTTCTGACTTCTTGATTGTTTTATACTTATTCATGACATTATTCATACTTATAGATAATTGCTTTTTTTCATACCCTCTTTCACATAATCTAAGAAATACCTCATTCAACTCATGATCCAACTCAGATTCTATACTAGTATGCTGATATATTCTTTTAAATTCTCCATGAGGCAAAGCTCTTAACAAATGGGGGGGATGCATGCTAGTAGCATGCAAGAACATATTGACTGACGTACTTTTCCTGTAGGGTCTAAATCCAACAATATTATCTTTTTCAAATAGGGTCAGGTCCAAAAAATTGATTTGATTCCTATTGATCTCATACGAAAATGAAAGAGCATGTTCATTAGCATTCAAAGATTCAAAAAATTCACAAAATTCTAATATATCCCCTTTGCATATAAAAATTAAATCATCTATAAAGCGCTTATACAAGATAACTCTATGTTTAAAGAAATTTGAGGGGTAAATGAATTTCTTTTCAAAGGAATCCATATATATAATGGCATAAGTGGGAGCATAAGCAGCTCCCATAGCCGTCCCCTTGATTTGTAAAAAATACTCATCATTGAATGCAAAATAATTGTGAGTTAAACAAAACTCCAATAGGGAAATCAAAAAACTAGTCCTAGGACCTTCACCTAACATATTCTGAATGGCTTCAAGCCCCCACCTGATATTAATATTTGTATATAAGGACTTGACGTCAATAGTTACCCAATAGAAGTCACTATTCCAAAAAATTTTGGATACTTCATTAATCAAATCTTGAGTATTCCTGATGTGAGCGCTCACTCTATTCAAATAAGTTTTCAACTGAAAGTCCAAAAAGACATTAACATTCTCCAAAAAAGAGCCTATCCCTGATACTATAGGCCTACCAGGGGGCTCCATTAAATCTTTGTGGATCTTTGGAAGAGCGTATAATATAGGTGTACGAGGGTCCTTTATATACATCTTCTTAATATCAGCATGCAAGAAAAATCCTAGTCGTTCTCCCCTTTCCAAAAAAGTTAACAATTCCTCATTATAGAATTTAACAGGGTCCCCATCAAGTTTAATATATTCTTCACTGTTAGAGAGCAGTTTATTAACCATCATGCAGTAGTCAGGTTTATTCAAGATAACCCAATTACCCCCTTTATCAGCACATTTGAATATGTAATCATTTTTCACTGCTTTAAGATTTTTTAAGGCCTGCCATTCACCTTTACTCAAATTGAATTGTTTTTTCTCTTTAAAGAATTCCTTAAACATTAACTCTGTCTCTTTTAAAACAACTTTTTGAAAAACTGAAATAGCTGGTATAGAAATAGTAGGTGTAAATTTTTAAAATTCAGCATTTTGGGAAATCTGATAGTTTAAAATTCAGCATTTTGGGTAAACCTTTCTGTTGTAGAGGTGACAATATTTGTGATAGATTATTGGGTCGAAACTAGGATGATTTTAAAGTTCAATACTTTAAAACCCTCTGGACTTAATTTAGAATTAGGAATGTGATGAATGATTTGATGAATTAATTAACATATCAGGAATATTTTTTGATAATAAAATTCATATAATAGAATTATATAATAGAATAATATGTTTATATTTATACATAATATTATTAAATAAATAAATAATTAGTAGATTTAGTGTATATATATAATTCATGTGAATATTTATTTAAATATAGTGTGATCACTTTAAATATGTATAAGTTTTTTTCCCTCCTTTTTGGAATTAATTATATAATTAATTGAGTGATTGATCCAATTAGTGTTTATATAAATATTGCCATTGTGCTACATTGAATTGTGATCCTTTGAAGGCGAATTGCCGAGGTACCAGGTCTTTTGGGAAAGAAATAAAAGAAAATTTCGCTGGATTAAGTATTGGCTGTTTGGTGTGTTTTCAGTTTACATATTTTGTGTTCTTCGTATCGTTTCTTCTACATAGGTTGTCTGATGATTCTCTAGTACTTTTAATGTAATTTGGTAGTCTGTTCCATGCATCAGTTACTCTGTCATTGAACCAGTTAGTGCACTTTTCATTCCTATAGAACCTTCTACATAGGTTGTCTGATGATTCTCTAGTACTTTAATGTAATTTGGTAGTCTGTTCCATGCATCAGTTACTCTGTCAGAGAACCAGTTAGTGCACTTCTCACTCCTATAGAACCTTCTACATAGGTTGTCTGATGATTCTCTAGTACTTTAATGTAATTTGGTGTCTGTTCCATGCATCAGTTACTCTGTCAGAGAACCAGTTAGTGCACTTCTCATTCCTATAGAACCTTCTACATAGGTTGTCTGATGATTCTCTAGTACTTTAATGTAATTTGGTAGTCTGTTCCATGCATCAGCTACTCTGGCAGAGAACCAGTTAGTGCACTTCTCATTCCTGTAGAACCTTCTACATAGGTTGTCTGATGATTCTCTTGTACTTTAATGTAATTTGGTAATCTGTTCCATGCATCAGTTACTCTGTCACAGAACCAGTTAGTGCACTTCTCATTCCTATAGAACCTCCTACATAGGTTGTCTGATGATTCTCTAGTACTTTAATGTAATTTGGTAGTCTGTTCCATGCATCAGTTCCTCTGTCAGAGAACCAGTTAGTGCACTTCTCATTCCTGTAGAACCTTCTACATAGGTTGTCTGATGATTCTCTAGTACTTTAATGTAATTTGGTAGTCTGTTCCATGCATCAGTTACTCTGTCATTGAACCAGTTAGTGCACTTCTCATTCCTATAGAACCTTCTACATGGTTATCTGATGATTCTCTAGTACTTTAATGTAATTTGGTAGTCTGTTCCATGCATCAGTTACTCTGGCAGAGAACCAGTTAGTGCACTTCTCATTCCTGTAGAACCTTCTACATAGGTTGTCTGATGATTCTCTTGTACTTTAATGTAATTTGGTAATCTGTTCCATGCATCAGTTACTCTGTCACAGAACCAGTTAGTGCACTTCTCATTCCTATAGAACCTCCTACATAGGTTGTCTGATGATTCTCTAGTACTTTAATGTAATTTGGTAGTCTGTTCCATGCATCAGTTCCTCTGTCAGAGAACCAGTTAGTGCACTTCTCATTCCTATAGAACCTTCTACATAGGTTGTCTGATGATTCTCTAGTACTTTAATGTAATTTGGTAGTCTGTTCCATGCATCAGTTACTCTGTCATTGAACCAGTTAGTGCACTTCTCATTCCTATAGAACCTTCTACATGGTTATCTGATGATTCTCTAGTACTTTAATGTAATTTGGTAGTCTGTTCCATGCATCAGTTACTCTGTCAGAGAACCAGTTAGTGCACTTCTAATTCCTATAGAACCTTCTACATAGGTTGTCTGATGATTCTCTAGTACTTTAATGTAATTTGGTAGTCTGTTCCATGCATCAGTTACTCTGTCACAGAACCAGTTAGTGCACTTCTCATTCCTATAGAACCTTCTACATAGGTTATCTGATGATTCTCTAGTACTTTAATGTAATTTGGTAGTCTGTTCCATGCATCAGTTACTCTGTCAGAGAACCAGTTAGTGCACTTCTCATTCCTATAGAACCTTCTACATAGGTTGTCTGATGATTCTCTAGTACTTTAATGTAATTTGGTAGTCTGTTCCATGCATCAGTTACTCTGTCATTGAACCAGTTAGTGCACTTCTCATTCCTATAGAACCTTCTACATAGGTTATCTGATGATTCTCTAGTACTTTAATGTAATTTGGTAGTCTGTTCCATGCATCAGTTACTCTGTCACAGAACCAGTTAGTGCACTTCTCATTCCTATAGAACCTTCTACATAGGTTATCTGATGATTCTCTAGTACTTTAATGTAATTTGGTAGTCTGTTCCATGCATCAGTTACTCTGTCATTGAACCAGTTAGTGCACTTCTCATTCCTATAGAACCTTCTACATAGGTTATCTGATGATTCTCTAGTACTTTAATGTAATTTGGTAGTCTGTTCCATGCATCAGTTACTCTGTCACAGAACCAGTTAGTGCACTTCTCATTCCTATAGAACCTTCTACATAGGTTATCTGATGATTCTCTAGTACTTTAATGTAATTTGGTAGTCTGTTCCAAGCATCACCTGCTCTGTCAGAGAACCAGTTAGTGCACTTCTCATTCCTATAGAACCTTCTACACAGGTTGTCTGATGATTCTCTAGTACTTTAATGTAATTTGGTAGTCTGTTCCATGCATCAGTTACTGTCAGAGAACCAGTTAGTGCACTTCTCATTCCTATAGAACCTTCTACACAGGTTGTCTGATGATTCTTTAGTACTTTAATGTAATTTGGTAGTCTGTTCCATGCATCAGTTACTCTGTCAGAGAACCAGTTAGTACACTTCTCCCTTCTACATAGGTTATCTGATGATTCTCTAGTACTTTTTGATAACCCCAAACATTCCCAGAGGTAGTTGTCCGTAAATGCCCTATATAGCTGAATAAGATCTCCTCTTAAATATCTGTAAGAGACACTGTACAAGTTCAGATATTTTAGTCTTTCATAAGCCCTTGGTATATTTCCGCTGAACTCTCTCCAGTTTATTCATACTTGTTTTCCTATAGGGTTTCCATATTGTTATTCCATACTAAAGTTTGGGTCTAATGTAACTAGCAAACAATGACTTCATTATGGTTGATTTCCTAGACTTTATAAACCTTTTTGGTACTTGCATATCATCGCAACCACATTAGTAAAACCGATAATACATAAGTAGCAAGTATTCATATGGTGTTCACGTAGGGTTGCCAGCTGTCTGTTTTTTGACCGGACTGTCTGGTTTTCCGATAGGGTTGCCACCCTTTAACAAGGGCAAAGTGGGACATGGGGGTGTGGTCAACAGGATAGAGATGTGGCTAACATGACACTGGCCACACCCCCACCACCACATCACCAGAGTTGTTAAAGGAGATGCAGTATTAGTTATGGATGCAACATTGTGACATTACAGCATACTGAAAACTCAAACCATTTAAATGAAGTGAACTATTACTGCAAACACATACTAATCAGTTGTAACAATAAATAAACTTTAAAGTAATAAAAAACACACTACTCATTAAACAGACACTTGTTTATTTAAAAAGTTAAAAAATTCATAAACCAATCATTGCTATTCAGAAAGAAAACAAAAAAATTCTACATACCACATACAAGCCAAGAATAAAATTAAGACATTTTATTGTCAATTAAAGCTAAAGCAAAGAAAAAACACAAAACTACATACCCTAGTACTACATATGCACTTTAGCAAATTAATGCTAAACAAAGAAAAACACAAAATTATGAACTGCACCCTAGTACTTTATACTGCACACTAGTACAATAAATGACTTTTTTTTAAAAGTGTATTTTGAATTTGATTTTATGGCTTGAAGAAGGGCCCGATTTGAAACAATATTTGAGTAAAAGTCACAACATTTCATCCAGTAATTTACACTCATCATTAGTTCAGCTTTTAACAAGTCCACACTACATCGGTTTCGCACATCTGTCCATTTACCTTTCACCAATGAAAAAACTCTTTCTGCAAATGCGTTTGAGGGCGGTATAGATAAAACCCTAGCAATTACCGGATAGAGTGTAGTCAGTTTAGGCCCTTCTTTGAAAAGCTTCAGCCACTTCTCTCCTGGGGTCAAGCTTGTGTTACATAACTGTTCGAGAGAGGGCCTAATTGCCAAGTAGTCCCTAAAAAGATAATCTTCATCTACATCCTGCAGACTCAGGGCAGTGGTCACATTAAGTCACTGAAGGCAAATGGCTCATTTAGAGATAATTTAGATAGTGTAAACAAGTAGTTGCTTTCAGTATAATCAAACCACTGCTCCAGGTATTTCAGTGCTGTCTCCAAGAACAGAATGAAGTCTCTTTTCAGTTTGTTAGAAGTGCTGTCTAATGTGCTTATAAGTGCCCTAAGTTTCCCTCCAAAGAAAGCACCTTCAGCTCTTGCCTGCAGTTTTTGCTTCAGAGAGACCATTACACAAAAAGTTTCCATGGCAGTAAGTGCTGATTTTTCTAATGTACTTATATGTTCATTAAAATCAACAAGAACAGCACAGAGAAAGTGCAAATAGTACTGGTGCAGCATAGGCAATTCATTCTCACTATGTTCATTAGCTGAAAAGTACTGCCATATCTGCCGGGGGGTCTCCTCTTCTCCCTGAGAGAGGAAATAGGACTGGAGCACTGGGAGATTTTTCACTACTCTTTCAATGGCTGGGAGTAGTGACAGCCACCTTGTTGGCACATGTCTTAACAGACTCTCAAATTCCATGCCACAAAACTCAAAGAAGTCTTTCAAGTCTTTGGTCCTTGTGGCCAAACCTGAGAAGTGGCTGAAAAGTCTCATTACAAATGCTTCCACGTCGTATGGTAGTTGTGCTGCAGCTTTTTTGGCTGCATTGTGAATGATATGGGCAACACAGTTAGCCTTCTGGAGTGATAGGCACTTTTCTTTTAATCTGGTATACACACCAGATTTCTTCCCATAGTTCACACTGGCATTATCAGCCCCATAAGCTGAAATATGGTTCCAGGGCAAGGAGTGCCTTTCCATAATGTTGGAAATTTGCTGTGAAATAGCCTGTGCTGATTCATCAGGGTCTTCATAGAAGTCCAAAAGGCCATTCACCACCCCTTCTTCTGTAGAAAAATACCTCACAACAAGGGGAAATAATTTTATGTTCCCCTTGTTGGAAGCATCGGATGAAACTGCAAATGGAAGTATCTGGTTTTTGAAGGTCATGCAGGAGGCATTCCAATGAGTGTGGTCCCAAAACATTTTCCACTATGGCTTCAACCTTGGTTCTGCCACAAGATAGTTTCTTTGCAGTGTCTGAGTCACTGTACAACTGGCTGGCCAACTTTACTGCACAATCCAAGCTGTTATACGAAATATTGTGCTTAACAGCATGGAAAACCTCAGAGGCTTCTGCTGCAATGATCCTAAGTTCTGGTCCCTCAAGGTTTGCGTTTCTTGCCCACTTTGTCATCAGGTGAGTGGATTTAGCTTGAAGAATGGCAGTCTTATGTTGTTCAGTTGCCTCATGTCGTGCAACATCATTTCTTCCACCGTGGGTCACTAGAAATTCTCTCTTGCAGTACCTGCAGAATGCTTTGACATCAGTGCATCTCTCGATCCAGTCAAATTCTGTTTTCCAAACATCCTGCCACTTTCACATTCTCTTGCTGCTGGTTGACTGTGATGAAACTGCTGCTCTCTTCATGCTTGAATCTGTACTTACCTGATATGCAACATATTTACCAACACTGTGTTAGTAGGGTGCAGTAACATACTGCTGCACAGCACAAATGAACTGGCTTAAAAAACATTGGCACACACAAAACTGGCTCGAAAAACATTGGCACACGAAAGAACTGGCTGGAAAAACATTGGCACATGAAAGAACTGGCTGGAAAAACATTGGCACACGAAAGAACTGGCTCGAAAAACATTGGCATGCGAAAGAACTGGCTCGGAAAACATTGGCACATGAAAGAACTGGCTCGAAAAACATTGGCATGCAAAAGAATTGGCTCGAAAAACATTGGCATGCAAAAGAATTGGCTCGAAAAACATTGGCATGCGAAAGAACTGGCTTGAAAAACATTGGCACGTGAAAGAGCTGGCTCGAAATACATTGGCATGCGAAAGAACTGGCTTGAAAAACATTGGCACACAAAAGAACTGGCTTGAAAAACATTGGCATGTGAAAGAACTGGCTTGAAAAACATTGGCATGCGAAAGAACCGAGGAATGGAGCAAAAGAGTTTACAAACCGTTTGAAAAAGGTCAAATAGTAAATGAGGTAATGTAGGGGGCATTTTTGCCATTGAAAACTAACATTAATACAGCTTGTAGAAAATGAAATGCATTATTTTTGCCACTAAACATGCCCACCTCACCCCACCCCTCAAGACAAAAAAAGGTAACCACATTCACTGAACCAAAAAACACTAAAATGAATGAGAATGCACAGTGGATACCATAGACCTGATTTAGCTTTTGACCACAGCAGTTAAAAGAAATGTATGGCACTAATTTGCACAGCACAATGATCTATTAATGAACATGCCCAACAGCAGCACTGGTCGTAATCGGATTATAATGAAAACAGTACATAAGTATGTTGAAGACATCACTAAAACACCAAATACAAACTTTGCTACTTATAAACGCAAACTACCCTGTAACAACGACATGGTTTAGCACAATCTCAAATACATTGCATTAGCTTCTGAGCATCCATCCACAAAAAAAAAAATAAATAAATGGAAAGTCCATAAACATTTTAACTTTTAAAAATACTTCTTGCAAGAGAAGTAATATAAACTACAATGTACAGCAGACTCCATGGGTTCCTTTTACCTCAAAACATAGCAATTAAGAGTAATTTATCCAGCACAGCAATGCAATAAACAGGCCCAAGTAAAAGCAACACACCCATATTCACATTACAAGCAAAGCAGTACATTTTAACCTTATTAAAAATGCATAATAAGTTAAATGCACACATTTCCAAGTATAAATGAAAACAATCTTGGAACAGCTTCGGCAAATTGGCAACATGTACCTACTAGAATAATAAATGAATTACATTAATTGTTAACATTCCCCCTCAAAAGGTAGACTTGTACCATATACACATGGACTTGCAGGAACTAATAGGAAAAATTACCTAAACAGTATATCGTAACTTCCTGAAAACAGCATTAAATTGCACACATTTCCATACAAAAAAGTCCAAATTATGTTCGTACATTTTCTATCTGCAAACAGACAATACCCAGAAAAAGCTACGACAATAGAAATGCGTCGCACTAAATTTATATTTCACTGCCCCCCAACAGAAACAAACAACTTCTATACACAGTTCAGCCTTTAAAAGTAATGCTTCCAAATCATACCCCCAACAATAATAACAATTACATATACATTCAGGTTTTATATCTTTAAAAACTACTACTCAAAGATATCAAAATAACCACTGCACAGATTTAAATTCTGCATACTGCACCCACCATCTACCTCTAAACATTAAAAAAATTAAACCGCAATATATTCCCATTTTAAACTAGTACTCAAAAGTCTCAAAATAACCACTGCACAGATTTAAATACTGCATACTACATCCCCATCTACCTCTAAACATTAAAAACTTAAATAAAGCACACTATTCCCATTTTAAATACCTAAAGCCACAAAATGCAAGTATCTACTTACCACTATCACAGTTATTGCTGGGCTAGCTTGCTTCCTTCCTGCTGGAATGGCTAGTTGGTTGTTCAAGTAGTGGCTGGGCTGGCTGGCAGGCTCCCTTGCTGGCTTCTTTCCTGGCTGGCTGGCTGGCTCCCTTGCTGGCTTCTTTCCTGGCTGGCTGGCTCCCTTGCTGGCTTCTTTCCTGGCTGGCTGGCTGGCTCCCTTGCTGGCTTCTTTCCTGGCTGGCTGGCTGGCTTCTTGGCTGGCTGGCTTCTTGGCTGGCTGGCTGGCTTCTTTCCTGGCTGGCTGGAGAAATAGAATCAGATCTTCTTATCGCAGCTGCTGTAGAGCTTAGTGCTCTACAGCTGCGACTTTTATGGGGGCTCTTCTGAGCAAGTTCCCACCCCCTCCAATCCCTGCAGCCAATTACTGTGCTACATTACCACCCGGACCTTGCAGGGAATCCCTCTAACTGCAGGTCCGGGTGGTGACGTAGCCGCATTGCAATGGAAAAAAATGGAAGTATTTTCGGCTTTTCCACGGCAATTGAATTCGCGATCGCAAAAAGGGGAAAAACGGGACTTTTAAAGTCCCACGCTTGGTGACTGCGGGAAGTGGGATGAGAGGCCTCAACCCGTGAGTGTCCCGATGACAACGGGACGGGTGGCAACCATATTTTCCGATGAACAGTCCAGTTAAAAATATAATCAAAACCGGACTCTGTGAAGTCCGGGTTTGCGATGTGAGCACTTTCCACTTTTACTTACAGGCAGCTGCCAGCTGCACTGCACAGAATGTCACCCACGATTGCAAGCAACAGGTTACTTTACTTATGTCAGCAACTGACGAGAGCCACTAAGGCAAGAAATTCTAGTTTAATTCATATTACCATTACCAGAACGGCTGCATATGCAGCCGTTCTGGTACTGGTGGTAATATGAATTAAACTAGAATTTCTTGCCTTTGTGGCTCTCGACACGTCAGTTGCTGACTTAAGTTAAGTAACTAAGGTTATAATGGAGGGGAGTGGCAGGTTCTTGGGATGGCTGGAATCATCAACATGCATGCATGCTTAGTTATTACAACAGCTGACAGTGACATCAGCACCACTGTGTGGAAATCAAATTGCGCGCAAATTTTAAGTCTAGCTAAGCCTAAGCAAGCAGCCAGCTCCCTCCTCCATGAAGAGAGCAAGACAAGAGAGGCAAGGGGGTGTGTGTCAGTGTGTCAATGTGTTCAGCGCAGAAATAATTAGATAGAGAAAGCCTAGGTCAGCCAGGTGAGGACTTAGCAGTTAGCAGTGCAGTTATGTAAGAAATATACTTCATCGTAAATTAAATTGAGTAACTGGTAGCAAGCAATTAAAAACGTTATTTAACACTGATCGAGACAAGTTTAATATGCACTTCTGTCACCTTACGATAAAAAAAATATAAAAGTAATACTATTACTACTTCTAATTCTTCTATAGTGTTGTATTACTCTATTTTTTTGTAATTCATTCATCATGACTGTTTAGGAGTGGCATGGCAGGGCCGGGCAGGCTGGCAGCTAGCCTGGGCCGGCTGGTTTCTATTGATGGAAGTGGTGGTGGGACAGACAAGACAATCCTTTATGGTATTGTTCTCAAGTGTGTGTGTGTGTGTGTGTGTGTATACCTCATTACAAGGAATGTACCTCATTCTGCGTCTTAAAAAAGTGCATGTTCCTCAAAGTTCCACATTGAAAGGGTCTGTCACACATTCAGGTTACTGAAAGATCATCTATGTCTGGCATACAAGGCATCCTTGGATCCAGCACTGATGGACCTTTTGGACATCCACAAAATGAACAGTATCAGAACCATTAGATCCAAGGATTTAAATTTTTACTTGTGACATAAATAGGCCATGTTAATGAGACACAAATGTGCCTCGGAGGGTCCCCGTACACTGGAACAAGCTTCCCACCCATGTGAAACCGAGTCCATCCCTAGCCCTGTTTAAGCATAACTTTGACCAATAGGTGGGAAATTGGAAATCATCCCTGTTGCTACCCATCTGTTTTTTTTCTGGAATAGTATCCACAAATCAATTCTCTGGTAGTCAGGAAAACACTGTACAACAGTACAAACTCCAATATTCTGTTTCACAAAAGGGAACAGACTATCAGTGTTTGTTAAATTGGCTGATTTACTATGATTTTTACAGAAAAGCATAGTAAATTGGCTGAAAGCAGGCATCCTGAACAGAAAAAGAGGGCGTTCCCATCTGCTGATATCAGTGGTGTCACAAAATGGGCGGAGCATAGATGGGAGAGGGGTTGGGAATGGGTGGGGTTATGGGTGATGCGAGGGGCATGATCTTAGTCTGGTTTTAGCCACAAAGAAAGCTGGCAACCCTATGTTCACGTGGTCATTGTGTCAGTTTCAAAGTGTAAGTAATTCTAATGTAGCTGGATTTTTTTAGGCTGTTGTCCTCCCATTATTTTAGGTTTTCGCTACATGTCTTGCTCTTGCAGTGCCTTGTTGACAGGTTCTTTGCTAAGGCTTGCCTTCAGTTAGGACAGAAAGGTTAATGTGAAAGGTGGAAGTGGAAGAAGTGGTAATGTCTGTTTTGAGTTTGTTACATGTACTGATCATATTTCCACACTCCAAAATTAAATGGGCCATTGTACATAACTGGTGCTTTGCTGCAGTGTACTTACTTCCCACTGCTATTGCACCTATACACACCTGTCAGCTGTCAAGATTTGCGCACAATGTCCAGCTTTTTGACCCATGTTTATGGTCTGTCCCTCATAACAATGTGTCACTGTCTATCAATTCATCAGAATGATGTGAGGATGGCGGTCCTTAAGTATTGATATTCACAGGCCGTATGTGTAGCGGCAGGTTACTTGTCATCGGCAAAGGACGCTACCCAGGAGTACGAATTTACCCATTATTCCTGTTCCTGTCGCAAAACTAAAGTGATAAATACTGCTTTGGACTTTAAACACCCCTTTTTAATTTCAGAAGCACTTGTTCCGCGATGACGTTATGAATTACATCACACTAGAAATGTGGTTGCGATAATACGCAAGTACCATTTTTTTATACAACCTATAGTTCTATAACTATCAATCTAATGTTGTAAATCTTTGTTTATTCATTACCATTGGGACCGCGGTTCCGTCCTCGGAACCGAGGTCCCAATGGTAATATGAACAAAGATCTACAACACAGTTGGAATGTTATGGTAAGACATAACTTCTTTTTGGTTGATATGATTAGAAAAACACATAGCTGAATCTACCCATATACCCAGGTCCTTAAATGAGTCTGCAGTCTCAATCACTGTGTGCTGTATGAAATATTCACCTTTCAGTTTGTCTCCCAAATCTCATATGCTTAGTTTTTGATTTATTTATCAACATAGTATTCTCCTGTGCCCAAATGGTCAATTTAGTCAAATTATTTTGCAGGCATGCCTTATCTATTACACTTGTAATCAGTTTACCCAGTTGTAACCAAGGATTTCACCTGTCCAGTTGGTGTGTGATACTTGTCATGTCCTATTTGTAAGCCATGCAGCTATCCATCTTATCAACAGTACATCAATACCTAGTTGTACTAATTTATTGATCAGTGTTTTGTGCATGACCCTGTCAAATACTGAAGTTAAATCTATATAAATCACATCACAGCACAATTTTTCATTCATAGCTGTTATTATATTGTTATAGAACGTCATGTTACAGGTGGCAATAGATCTATTTTCAACATATGCATGCTGATATATGGTTTCAAGTCCCAACCTATCCAGTTCTGACAATAACTTATCCAGTATTACCTTCTCCATTATTTTTCCACAACATGAAAGTAGACTTAAGGGTCTATATGATTCTGGGTTTGTCCTACTCCCCTTTCCCTTAAAGACAGGTTTAATAAGTGCATGTCTCCAATCTTGAGGAATCTCACCATATTTATATGACCTAGTGAATAATAGATGTAATGGCAGTGTAAGTTCTTACTGAAGTATTCTCAGGTCATTGTTACTTATTCCGTCTCCTCCCTGCACTTTGTTTGGATTGAGTTTGCACAACTCTTTTTCAGTATATAATCTAATTTGATTCTAGTATCTGGGGTTACCTGGATGTCACTAGGACAACTTACCACCCCTTTTGTGGAGCCAAACTGTTTTGCATAAGATTTTGTAAATATATCTATAATCTGTTATGTCTGAGAATAAATTTTAGAATCTGCACACAGTTTATCAATTTGTGTATCTTTACTCCTTCCACTTCTTATGTATTTATAAAAAGGTTTCCTATTATGCTCAATATCTTTATATACATTTTCTTGATCTTGTCTAACACTATGCTTAATCTGTTTGTCCAGCTTGTTTATTTCAGTTTTCAAAGTTGTAGTTCGACCTCTCTTCCATTTCTTATATTTTTTGTCTGTCACCTTAATCGGGTATCTTGTTCTTAAGGAAATATACCCCCCTGATGTTGCGTGCCTAGATCCTGATGTTAAACATTTTTTTACATTTTGCACACAATTTCGCTTTCAAAACTTTCCACATTCCTTCTGCAGTTTTTCCACTGAACACCTCGCTCCAGTTAGTTTTATATAGTAACCGTTTTGCTTCCCTATAATCTCTAATTAACTTTCTCTGCATTGGCATAAATTTCAGTTTGGCAGAATTATCTAGCAACAAATTAACCTTAATAACCCCATGATCACTGCACATCAATGGTGGTAAAACTTGACTTGAAGTTACAGTAATTTCTTTGGGAACGCAAACAGTATCTAGTATATTCCGTCCCCTGGTAGTTTTTTTTTTACAATCTGAAGCATTTGTTGTTCCTGACTATACTCTGTGAATATTTTCTCTAAGTAACCCATGTTAGACTTTCTACACTAAATCTTCCACTTCACATTTATTCTGTAATTTCAGCTTCTATTTTTTTTTAACTTCTACTTTACTAATCTTCTGTTATATGTTCTCCTTTGTGATCTTATTGTTTGCATTGTGAAATTTTCCAAATCTGGGTACCTTTGCCTGTATTTCTGTTTGAATATCTTTAGAGCTGCTTTTTCATATTGATTAATTAGGCTTTCTCATTTGCATAAATATTGCACCATATTGAATCTTTCTCTGCTTTCCCATGTCCATATTTCTTTTATATACCTTTTAAAAATTGCTAGATTTTGTTCTTTATATTTTCGCACTTCCTCAGTTGCTTTTTTTCCAAATGGCCCAAGGTTTCTTGGTCTTTATAATGTTTTTCATTACTGTGATGTGAGGTAAAGCTTAGTGATCATAAGTTACCAGTTCAGCACTGTGGCAGAGAAATGCTTGTTGCAGTCCCCGACAGGATGAGAATAATTCAGATAAGTGAAACATAAGGTATCTGTGCATAATGTTGCTATGCAGAAGCAAGGAACAAAGTTGTTGAAGTATGTACATTTATTAGGTATGGGATGTACATTTGTTAGGCATGGGATGTGAAGGTGAGTAAGGCATGAATCAAACGAGGGGAAGACCAGAAAGTGGAGAGACAGAAAAATGAACAAGAGGTGAGTGTATCACTATCTCTTACCCAGGTTCAGGTGATCCAGGCAGTATACAGAGTTTCATAACATGTTTACTAGTAAGTCAGGATGCACACTTCTGGTGACACACTATATAGACATAGGGCCTCAGTGGCCCATCAAACAGTCACCTTATTATGTGCCTGAGTGAGTTAGTCAGACCCTGAGAAAGAACTACAGGAGATGTTGGGTCAGGTGGTATTCCAGACATCTAGTAGTTTATTTCTGTTTTAACATGCCTTATGACAAAATATAAGCTAATAAATAAAAATTTTATTGCACAATGATTGCATACATTCCTGATGACATGGTCTTAAATACAAGAAGCCAGCAAGTGGAGGAGGTTTCAAAGACATGCAGATTCTCCCTGTGCCTCTGCTGAAAATTGGTATTGTTCCAAGTTGGACTGTCCCAGTAAACAAATGTAAAATAAATAAATAAATAAGTGGTGGTGTGGTAAAGGAAACCAGTTGCAGGGCCTCACTAAAGTGGTCCAAATTGGGGCCGACAGTTGCTAAGCCAGTCTTGTCAGTGATGATGGAAAGCATTTCTCTTTATCATATTTAGTGGTAGTAACAGTTTTAGGTGATAACACAGAACAGTAAACTTTAGTCTTGTCAGTGATAAAGCATTTCTCTTTATCATATTTAGTGGTAGTAACAGTTTTAGGTGATAACACAGAACAGTAAACTTTAGTCTTGTCAGTGATGAAGCATTTCTCTTTATCATATTTAGTGGTAGTAACAGTTTTAGGTGATAACACAGAACAGTAAACTTTAGTCTTGTCAGTGATAAAGCATTTCTCTTTATCATATTTAGTGGTAGTAACAGTTTTAGGTGATAACACAGAACAGTAAACTTTAGTCTTGTCAGTGATAAAGCATTTCTCTTTATCATATTTAGTGGTAGTAACAGTTTTAGGTGATAACACAGAACAGAAAACTTTAGTGTTGTCAGTGATGATGGAAAGCATTTCTCTTTATCATATTTAGTGGTAGCAACAGTTTTAGGTGATAACACAGAACAGTAAACTTTAGTCTTGTCAGTGATAAAGCATTTCTCTTTATCATATTTAGTGGTAGTAACAGTTTTAGGTGATAACACAGAACAGTAAACTTTAGTCTTGTCAGTGATAAAGCATTTCTCTTTATTATATTTAGTGGTAGTAACAGTTTTAGGTGATAACACAGAACAATAAACTTTAGTCTTGTCAGTGATGATGGAAAGCATTTCTCTTTATCATATTTAGTGGTAGCAACAGTTTTAGGTGATAACACAGAACAGTAAACTTTAGTCTTGTCAGTGATTAAGCATTTCTCTTTATTATATTTAGTGGTAGTAACAGTTTTAGGTGATAACACAGAACAGTAAACTTTAGTCTTGTCAGTGATGATGGAAAGCATTTCTCTTTATCACATTTAGTGGTAGTAACAGTTTTAGATGATAACACAGAACAGTAAACTTTAGTCTTGTCAGTGATAAAGCATTTCTCTTTATCATATTTAGTGGTAGTAACCGTTTTAGGTGATAACACAGAACAGTAAACTTTAGTCTTGTCAGTGATAAAGCATTTCTCTTTATCATATTTAGTGGTAGTAACAGTTTTAGGTGATAACACAGAACAGTAAACTTTAGTCTTGTCAGTGATGATGGAAAGCATTTCTCTTTATCATATTTAGTGGTAGTAACAGTTTTAGGTGATAACACAGAACAGTAAACTTTAGTCTTGTCAGTGATAAAGCATTTCTCTTTATCATATTTAGTGGTAGTAACAGTTTTAGGTGATAACGCAGAACAGTAAACTTTAGTCTTGTCAGTGATAAAGCATTTCTCTTTATCATATTTAGTGGTAGTAACAGTTTTAGGTGATAACACAGAACAGTAAACTTTAGTCTTGTCAGTGATAAAGCATTTCTCTTTATCACATTTAGTGGTAGTAACAGTTTTAGGTGATAACACAGAACAGTAAACTTTAGTCTTGTCAGTGATGATGGAAAGCATTTCTCTTTATCATATTTAGTGGTAGTAACAGTTTTAGGTGATAACACAGAAGAGTAAACTTTAGTCTTGTCAGTGATAAAGCATTTCTCTTTATCATATTTAGTGGTAGTAACAGTTTTAGGTGATAACACAGAACAGTAAACTTTAGTCTTGTCAGTGATGATGGAAAGCATTTCTCTTTATCATATTTAGTGGTAGTAACAGTTTTAGGTGATAACACAGAACAGTAAACTTTAGTCTTGTCAGTGATAAAGCATTTCTCTTTATCATATTTAGTGGTAGTAACAGTTTTAGGTGATAACACAGAACAGTAAACTTTAGTCTTGTCAGTGATAAAGCATTTCTCTTTATCATATTTAGTGGTAGTAACAGTTTTAGGTGATAACACAGAACAGTAAACTTTAGTCTTGTCAGTGATGAAGCATTTCTCTTTATCATATTTAGTGGTAGTAACAGTTTTAGGTGACAACACAGAACAGTAAACTTTAGTCTTGTCAGTGATGACGGAAAGCATTTCTCTTTATCATATTTAGTGGTAGTAACAGTTTTAGGTGATAACACAGAACAGTAAACTTTAGTCTTGTCAGTGATAAAGCATTTCTCTTTATCATATTTAGTGGTAGTAACAGTTTTAGGTGATAACACAGAACAGTAAACTTTAGTCTTGTCAGTGATAAAGCATTTCTCTTTATCATATTTAGTGGTAGTAACAGTTTTAGGTGATAACATAGAACAGTAAACTTTAGTCTTGTCAGTGATGATGGAAAGCATTTCTCTTTATCACATTTAGTGGTAGTAACAGTTTTAGGTGATAACACAGAACAGTAAACTTTAGTCTTGTCAGTGATGATGGAAAGCATTTTTCTTTATCACATTTAGTGGTAGTAACAGTTTTAGGTGATAACACAGAAGAGTAAACTTTAGTCTTGTCAGTGATAAAGCATTTCTCATTATCATATTTAGTGGTAGTAACAGTTTTAGGTGATAACACAGAACAGAAAACTTTAGTCTTGTCAGTGATGATGGAAAGCATTTCTCTTTATCATATTTAGTGGTAGTAACAGTTTTAGGTAATAACACAGAACAGTAAACTTTAGTCTTGTCAGTGATGATGGAAAGCATTTCTCTTTATCATATTTAGTGGTAGTAACAGTTTTAGGTGATAACACAGAACAGTAAACTTTAGTCTTGTCAGTGATGATGGAAAACATTTCTCTTTATCATATTTAGTGGTAGTAACAGTTTTAGGTAATAACACAGAACAGTAAACTTTAGTCTTGTCCTGTGTTATCACCTAAAACTGTTACTACCACTAAATATGATAAAGAGAAATGCTTTATCACAGAACAGTAAACTTTAGTCTTGTCAGTGATAAAGCATTTCTCTTTATTATATTTAGTGGTAGTAACAGTTTTAGGTGATAACACAGAACAATAAACTTTAGTCTTGTCAGTGATGATGGAAAGCATTTCTCTTTATCACATTTAGTGGTAGTAACAGTTTTAGGTGATAACACAGAACAGTAAACTTTAGTCTTGTCAGTGATGATGGAAAGCATTTCTCTCTATCATATTTAGTGGTAGTAACAGTTTTAGGTGATAACACAGAACAGTAAACTTTAGTCTTGTCAGTGATAAAGCATTTCTCTTTATCATATTTAGTGGTAGTAACAGTTTTAGGTGATAACACAGAACAGTAAACTTTAGTCTTGTCAGTGCTGATGGAAAGCATTTCTCTTTATCATATTTAGTGGTAGTAACAGTTTTAGGTGATAACACAGAACAGTAAACTTTAGTCTTGTCAGTGATGATGGAAAACATTTCTCTTTATCATATTTAGTGGTAGTAACAGTTTTAGGTGATAACAGAACAGTAAACTTTAGTCTTGTCAGTGATAAAGCATTTCTCTTTATCATATTTAGTGGTGATAACACAGAACAGTAAACTTTAGTCTTGTCAGTGATGATGGAAAGCGTTTCTCTATCATATTTAGTGGTAGTAACAGTTTTAGGTGATAACAGAGAGCAATAAACTTTGCGTAATCATGTCGTTTGGTATTCTGGATTTGCACTTTTTTATGGTCTAGTGTTCTCCATTTTTGCCCTAAAATCTGAGGATGTTTGTTCATTTTTTCTCCACAGGACACAACTGCCCCAGTAGGAATTGTCTTACAGAAAGAATGACCGGTTTTAACACTACTTTCTTAAAAGTGCAAAGCACAACATTTGGCAATAATGGAGACGACAGGAAGGAAGTAGTGTCTTTGCATGACAGTTAGTGTTAAAGCAAAAGTGTAGTTGCACACGTGCACTACTGTCATAACATTTTAAATCACGATCATAAAAACGTTATATTAGACCAGTGTTCTCCATTATTGCCTGTTTTTGCTGTCTACATACCCGTCAATTATCCCTCACTTGTACAACTAATAATTAGTGATGCAGTGATGTCAGGCATTGTAGTTCCATGTTCATAGTTACTGTTTGGAAAATGCATATGGATGCAAAACCTGTTGTTTTTGTTTAATTTGACTTTTTAACTGAATTGGGGTAACATTTAAAATAATATCCCTGGTTTTAGACCTTTATCGCATATTATTTTTGGCTTTGTTCATTATTCTTGAGCAAAGAAGTTTAGTGGTATGGCAGAGCGTACGACCTATATGTTTAACACCTTGCATTCTCAGCTCTCCCTTATTTTGCCTCAAACGTTTCCTCATTTCTTAAAATCTGTGACTTTTTGAAAAAAAAAAAGTGGCGGATTTTATTCAGTAAATAATGGCAGTTATTATAGACTTCATTTACTTCAACAATGGCTGATAATGGAGAACACTGGACTGAGAGTAACTCACATTCATGTTCTTTGACTTAGTTGCACTCCATCCAGTGTTCTCCATTATAGCCCATTATTTTTGGTAGATATGGGAAATTGTGTGCAGTGTACTTTATTTTCAGCAAAATGTTTTATTTACAATAAACATTACCACACTTATCAAGAAAATAATATAAATCATATTTATAACAAATAATAATATGAAAACAGATTAGATAGTTTCATTGTCACTAAAGAGAATTCACTCTGATTAGTGATTTTTCTTCAAATAGTAAAATTCTGTCAAGGGAATAATGCTGTATCTTTAGTGTGGCTTTATTTTTTTATAAAAATGACCCTGCAAGCAATGAGATGGTCATAGCTTCATAGTCGTTTACCAGGTTAACGACCACAGGGGCGCCTAGCCATGCATCCCAAATCTGTGACAAGTTCTGATACCCTTGATAAGTGTAAACATGGGCCTGGGAGATGAACTATTTACGGGTTACCTATTTGCATTAGAGACCTGGGTGCCAAACCAGAGATGAAGTTCCATTTTCCCATCCACTTGGGTTAGGGAGGAACTCTGCACATGGATGGGGAGCCTGCTCCATAGGTTTGTATCCCAGAGACTACCCCGTCTATCTCTCCAGTAGGTCCTATTTATATCACAGGTAGGGTTTAGGTCTTTAGACCGGGTAATTCTGGCACTGTTTGTAATGTGTATGTAACAGTGAAGTCTGCAGTTTGCACACCAGTCTGTGGGCCATATTTTTATGTAAATTATAAATATTATGGCAGCCTAAAACAAAGAGCTATACCTCCATTTTCTTAGACTACAGCAATCCCATTGGTACTTTCTCCTTCCGCTGTGCTCCATTGATTGTTTCTAGCGGTCCAGTATCTCCCTTCCTTAATTTTTTGTCCCCTTTGCCCCAGATATTTGTGTAACCACTTTCAGTTCTGAGCCAGTATTTTTCCAGAGCTGCAGTTTTGTATTCTGGCTTACTTTTTTCTCATTGTTTTGCTGATCTGTGGGGGTGGGGGATAGTATTTTGTCTTTGCACTTCAAAGTCCATAGAAACCTCCTTATAACACAGTTGTTCAATTTATTACTGTTTATATATCGTCATTAGTCAGGTCAAGGATATATTGGAGTAAATCTCCTACTAAAACGCTGTCTTAGAGCAACAAAATCAAGACTATCATTTACTGGCACAGAGGCTTTTTAAACTGCACTATTCTTTTTACTTATCTCTCTCAGCAGATTTGTGGCTGTTTAAGTTCAGTCACTGATTGTTTGTTTTTTCTCCATCTCTTTGCTAAGTTTTCAGTCTGCTTCATTCACCCATACCAATGTTTAGGCTCACTCCGCTCCCCTACCCTACTCCCAATTCCCACCCACTATTGCTTACTTTCATAGCAGCACCCACATATTCTGCAAACCAATACCATCAGTTCCCTCCAGAAAAAAAACGATCAATAAAATTACTCGCAGTAGTAGCACCCACTCCAGTTTGCCACCCAAGACTCTCCCTCTGTCCTATTCCTTGCCCCTGTAACTATCATATTACATCTCTACAACCAACCCAGTACCCGCCTAACATTTTCTAATCCTAATTTACAACTAAAATCCAAGTTAAATATGATGTCTCCAACTCAGATTATATTATTATTCCTCATCGCTCTACTTCCTTCATCACCAGTTATTAAATCCATTTCCATTTCCTTCCTAATACTTAGGACTTCAACCATTTCTGACAAGGAATATCAACATTTACCTAGCTCTCTTTTTTTCCATAACACCCTGTTTCTATAAACTAACCATATCTGATTTATCTATAAATATCTCAAAACTGTGTATTCAAATTTACGATCAAATACCATACTAAGACCAAAATATATCTGGCCACACACTTCCCTCTGTAAAATATCAGTTCAAAAAATTAGCAGAGATATTTGCCCCAACCTAGGTCCCACTGTTACTAAAACCATCACTTCCAACCCCAAAATAAACCAGTTGGCTAATACCTCTCAACAAAAAACAAGAACTCAGACTCACCTTACTAAGTATGAACCAACCCCAAACTAAACCAGTCAGCTAATACCACTCAACAAAAAACAGAACTCAAACTCACCTTACTAAATATGAACCTAAGAAGTATGTGCAATAAAATCCATGACAACACATGCGTACCTTGTCACATACACTCTTGATGTAGTCAGAGCTACTGAAACCTGGATAAAAAAAGATAATGAGATCCCTCCTCCAGGATACAATATGCTCAGGCATGACAGACAAAACAAGCTTGCAGGTAGTGTAGCAATCATCTATAAAACCTCCCTAACCATCACCTTATTCCCATAGGAAAATCCCAGGCCCAGATGCAGTACCAAACATCTGGCTAAAAGTATTAACATCTTTACTTGAAAATGTAGTCATGAGTAAGAACTATTTATATGCATATCCCGAACAGACACCAGCCTTGTTAGCAACAGGAAATTCAGTACTTCTCCTTGAGAGTGAACCTGCAAACTATCCTGGAAAACTCTATACCAATAAATTGCCTTTCAATGACCTATAAACTACACACTGGAGTTGATGCTGATAGAATTTGTAGTGATTTAGAAGAAAACTCAATCATGGTGATAGAACAAAAAGATAATAAAAGAAAGTCATATGGAACAAAGGCTCATTTATTGTTAAAGAAAGTCATAATGGAGAACTGTAAAAAAAGGGCAGAATCCAAGTATGGCATGGATAGACTACAAAAAGGCATTTGATAGTATCCCACACTCATGGATAAGAGTGCTTAAAATGTACAAGATACACCCTACACTGATGGATTACATTACAGTGAACATGAAACAGTGGCAACTCACTTTGCAGTTAAGCCGTGATAAAGAACAAATTATTATTCCAGTGATAAAAATCAAAGGAGGATATTCCGAAGTGAATGTCTGTCGCCGCTGGTCTTCAGCCTGCCTCTAACCCGTTAAGCTGTCTACTTAATGGGTTAGGTCATGGCTAAAATATGGCTCCCAGAAAATAAGTGTGTTAAGACTTCATCTTCGTTTTGTATATGATTTAAGACTGTATAGCTCATCGGATGAGGAATTGAAATCACAACTGCAAGTGGTCAAAACTTTTTCAGATGATATAACAATGTCATTTGGTCTTGATAAATGTACAAAAGCAACCTTTAAAGTAGGAAAACTGCAACACTAAGAAGACATCAGTTTGGAACAGGAAAGTGATGTAAAAGAACTTGAGCAAGAGGGAGTATATAAATATTTGGGAATTGATAAAGGATCAACAATAAAAAACATGTGAATAAAACTTAGTAAGGAATGTTTTAGAAGACTAAAATTAATACTGAAAACAATGTTGATATCTTGGAAGAAAATTCAAGCTATAAACCAATTTGCTGTTCCTGTCCTAAGTTATACTTTTGGAGTGATTGACTGGCCTGAAAAGGTGTTGGATAAGTTGGGGAGGAAAACAAGAAGGATGCTTCATGCTCATCAAATAATTTATAAAAATCAGTATATACCAAGACCATATAATTCCCCATTCTGAAGGAGGTATGGGCCTCCTTGAAATTGATTACATGTATAGATCTGCAATTGTGTGACTGCTTACATATCTGCTGACTTCACAAGACCCAAATGTTGTGAAAGTTTTGAAACATGAGGAGAGTAAGTCTAAGATGACTTTCCTGCTTAGTTTAGCAGAAGAATATTGGTGTCAAGTGGGAATGGAAATCCAACCATATGTAGATAAAAATCAGGCAGCAACTGAATGTGCTAAAAACAAAAGAAAGAATATAAGGTAAAGGATCTGATGAGAAGGCAAGAAATGTGGAAATTGCATAAATGTAGTTGCAAGCATACAAAGCTCTTTGAACAACCTCATGTTGATCAGTATCAAATGCAGGAATGGTCAAGGAGAGGTGAA
Organism: Protopterus annectens; assembly: GCF_019279795.1. Classification (NCBI taxonomy): domain Eukaryota; kingdom Metazoa; phylum Chordata; order Ceratodontiformes; family Protopteridae; genus Protopterus; species Protopterus annectens. Next base: position 874,632,537 of record NC_056750.1, on the reverse strand, counting down.
TTTAAACCAAAAGATGAAAGGTTAATATTGGTGGCCCAAGATAATGGACTACTTACACATTGATTTACAAAGTCCACTGAACATGTGGGAGAAAAGGACAAATGTAGGGTTTGTAAAATAGAACTGGAAATAGTTGTGCATCTTGTTGCCGGTTGGGATATACTAATGGCAGAAGGACTGTATACTGAAAGGCATAATAATGTGGCAAGACTGTTGCATTGGGGATTGTGCAAACATTATAATATTGAAGTAGCTGAAAAACATGGAAAACATAAGCCACAAAGCATTATAGAAAATTATGATGTTTATATCACATGGGATTACGCATTACCAACAGTTAAAAAAAAAAAAAAAAAAAAAAGATGCAAGAAAACTAGATATAGTAGTTCATGAAAAGAAGACAGAAGTTGCATTGATCATTGAAATTGCTACACCCAGTGACTACAGTGTCTTGCATACAGAGAGACATAAAGTCATAAAATACCAGGCAGAAGCAAGGGCAATGTTGAAGAAGGATACCCAGACAGTTCCAATAGTAGCAGGAGTAATGGGTCTTATTAAAAAATAATTCAGAAACCTACTTGGTTATATTACTGATAAATGTATGTATGAATTGAAGAGTGAGTCATTACTGGTCACATTGGCGGTGCTATGAAGAGCATGTATGGCTAATATCAAAAACTGAAACATTACCAATTTCATGAACTTTAATCATACTTTGACTTAGGAATGGGGTCCATTCCCGTCATGGTATTAGAAATCCAAAAGACTTGGAAAAATTAAAAAAAGATAAAAGTACCCAAATGTAACAATACTGAACTTCTAATAACACTGTGAAAAATCAGCAGTAAGAAAACTATGTTCAACAACAATTTATGTACCACCAGGGAGTAACATTGATACTGATGAAAATATCCTGTGTTGGATATTGATAGGGACCAAATGGAGAGATAAAACAGCAAGTAAAGGAGAATAGTGTTGCTGGAATTGAATCCATCCTCAAGTCTTGGTGAGTACCTTCACGAGATGGATCCTGTTTTTACAAAATCTCACCAAGGCGACACTGATATATAGACTGTATTTTATTTAGCACATATCATGGACAGACCAAGGTGACACTGATATATAGACTATATTTTATTTAGCACACATCATGGATAGAAATAAGTTAAAAATAATAAAGACAGCTGGGTGCACACATTTCAGGATAAGAAAGTACCCAGTCTTGGTAGGTGCTCTGGTGCAGGACTGGAAAAAATGACGGTGTTGAATCCTCAAGACACAGAAACATCCCTACAGTGATGAGCCAGCCCACATCCTAGCTGTTAGTCATTGCCTGAGGTGTATTTTCTCTGCTGTAATTCCAGTGCAGACTGCATTTCTGTGAATTGGTGCAAAGCTGATAGATCTCTTGGCTGTGAGCAGAGTTGGAATATATTCCAAACTGATAAGTACACTTTTTGCAACTTAATTTGCACCGTATTGTATATATGCATTTGCTTATTTATATTGTTGCTGTATTCCCACTCACCCTCTCTGTTGTTATCTTGTTCTTATACTTGGTGACTTTGCAGTTGCCTGCCCCTACTGTAAATTTTGTCTGGAACACTCTCCCCAGTCTAGTGTCATTAGCTCATTTTACCTATCACAGAGAGAACATTTGAGAAGGCCAACCCATTTAGTTTGTTAAGCTTGAATTATCTTCTGCTCCTCCTTTCTCCCTTTCCACTTTACTAAAAAAAAAAAAAACTTTGCTAGAATCTCCCTGTGTTCTGACTGAGTGTGCTTCTCAGCTGATATTTTTGGCACTTTTTAACTGTTTAGAGTTGAATAAAACAATAATTGAATTCAGTTCATAATACATTTTGAATAAATTGCATTTATTTAAACTGTATTTGCTTTAATACTGCTACACACTGAAGTCTGCTAGCTTGCACTGCACTTGAATTGTTTTAGTTGTTTTCTGTAAAAAAAAAAAAAAAAAAAAAAAAAAAACCTCTAAGCCTGTTTCCTACCTTTCCTATAACTAGTGTAGTCCAGGTACAGATTTGCTATATCCAAGACTGTATGTAAGCTTCTGAGCCCTCCAAGCCTTTCTGTGTTGGAGGGAAGCCTTCTAGCTTATCTACCACAAGAGGAGGGATTTCTGGCCCAGAAATTGTAGTTTATTGGCCGTCTGGGCAGTTTCTGTCTCTCTCTCTCAACTTCCGGATTTAAAAGCTCGCATTTGCACTTGTTTCCCCCCCTTTCTGTAACTAGTCTAGTCCAGATGCATATTCTTAGTTTTAGGACTTGAATTTGCGTATTCATGCTCAGCACTTGTTCAGAACTTGTTGTAAGCACTAAATAAGCTACAAATTACTACAGCACTCAACCTTCTTCATTACCTAGAGGAAAACAGTTTTTGTACTTACTTTCCTCACTTGTTTAGAGAAAAACAGCTATTATACTCACTTTCCTCACTTGTCTAGAGGAAAATTAGTTTTTTATTCAGGCATGTCAAGGGTCAACTCCCAGTGTTCTCTCCTGTCTATCTGATGAGTCCGGGCATCTTGGGACAATGTAGCAGTTGCCTCATGTACACAGACAACCCTCTCCTCCTACCACCCAACACTACAACCTGTGAGAGATGCATTTATCTAGCCACACTGGAGGTAAAGCTCTCTCCAACCAAGACCAAACTTGACAGTCAAGGGGAGAAGGTAAACACTTGCACCACACCACACTCATCACATAGTTCCACTAAATCTACACTTCCAAAATCCACATAAAAATACAAAAACATTCACGGAGGCTCTCAGTAATAATCTGCTCCAGCAAGAGAGACCTCCAAAGCAGAAATGCAAGCAACCTCCACCCCCCAGCACAACCCAAATGACACACAGCCCACAGACTTAGTGTGCCACTTAACCACAGTCCGTAAGGCAAAACAATGTACCCAACACACTAGTCATAGGTGACTCTCTATAGTCAGGTACACTGATGTCCCACTCACCAGGCTAAACAAGGAGAAGATTACTGTCAGCTGCCTGTCGGGTGCCAGGTTCCGCCACGTAATGCACGCACTCAGATCACTCCACAACAGGTACAAATATAACTTTGTCATTGTCCATGTTAGTGTGAACGACCTGAGATGTACCTCCCTGGACTACATGAAAAGAGACACGGAAGAGCTCTGCGATCTTGTAGCCTAGGCAGGTATGACCCAAGCCCTGAGTAGCATTCTGCCATCACCCAGAATGATACCGCAGTACAAGGACAAAATGATTGACTTCAACAGTTGGCTAAGCTTTTGGTCTCATTCTAAGGGGATCCAGTATCTGTCTGCCTGGGACGACATGGTCGACAGACCAAGATGCTTTGCCAGAGATGGCCTGCACCTGTCGCTCCTGGGATTCCAGATACTGACTAAGGGTCTTGCTGCCCCTATAGCGCCTTTTTTAGGCAAGGTTTAAATGACAAATTCACCACCATAACAGGAACAGGCAAGCAAAAACTGAGGATAATGCTGCTCAATGCTAGAAGTCTAAATCTCAAAATGCACTCACTTGAGGCACTCCTTAAAATGGAGAACACTGATATCTGAAGTGACTGAGACCTGATACAAGGCTCCAGAGAGCACCCCTGCACTACCAGGCTATAACTCGTACCACACTTTTCGGCCATATAACCTGAACGGGAACACCAAAGGTGGTGGTGTGTCCATATTCATTAAGGATATCCACACTTCCAGACTAGTTGCTCAGCATAATGCATCTGAGGTTATCCAAGTGCAACTAACTCTGGGTAAAAGTGCAATCCAAATTGTAGCTTGCTATAGATCCCCAACCATGCCCCAGGATTCCCACTCATCTTTTCTTGATATACTGGAAAATGTTAGGGTTCAGCCAAACACCCTAATAATGGGCAATTTCAACTACCCCACCATTAACTGGGAAAACTACTTGTGTACCAACTCTTTCACTCCGCGCTTTCTGGAATTCATAAATTCCAATGCCCTGGATCAACTTATCCACACTCCCACCAGGGGCAACAGTATCCTAGACCTAGTCATTACCAACAGGAGGGACCGGTGTTCCACACCTGAAGTCAACTCCTCGTTGGTCCGATCGACCATAAGCTAATCACCCTAGATATCCACATCCTGCCCCCAGCCCCCATTAAGGAAACCACGGTAAAATATTTCTCCAAAGCCAACTTCATGCTTCTTAAGACAGAAGTGGTGAACTTCATGACACCCATGCAGATGGACAGTACAGTTACGACTGCTGAATCCTACACAAATGCACTCTATAAGCACTTACACGAGTGCATAGATTGTGCTATCCCAAACAGAACCAAGATGCTATCCTCCGAAAAAAAGTAAGTAAGTCTAGTGGTCCCCTGCCATAAACAAACTGTACAACAGAAGGATGAAACTCTTGCAAAAGAGAGTAAAATCCCATGAGTGGAGGAGCTCCCTAGTCAGCCTCAGTAAGAAGCTGAGATCACTTATAAGATCCTCCAAAGCTAGCTATGAAAACAAAATTGCCACTGATTTTAAGGACATCCACAAAGCATTCTATAGCTATGTCAGGAATCCCAATGGCAACACCCAGATCTGCTCTGAGTTACAGCACAACGGCATGAAAATTACAGAACCAATTTATATTGCCATCATCCTGGCAGATAGGTTCAGTGCTAACTTTACCCCCCTTTCACCCCCTAAAGGGCCCATATCTATACAGCAAGAATGCAGAGTCCCTGTAATCACAACTATGCAGGTAAAAGCTGCACTCTTCTTCTTCTTCTTTCGGCTTATTCCCGGTTAGGGGTCGCCACAGCGGATCACCTTGTCCGCACATTGAATGGCAGTGGAGTTTTACGGTGTCGAGTTGCCAGCCCGGCGCCCAACCTTCCACAGAAGGCACACTCACATGCACACCTAGGGCCAATTTAGAGTGTCCAATCCACCTGCAGCATGTCTTTGGGATGTGGGAGGAAACCGGAGCACCCGGAGGAAACCCACGCGACCACAGGGAGGACATGCAGACTCCGCACAGAAGGCACCCCAGCCGAGGATCGAACCGGAGAACCCCTTGCTGTGAGGCAGCAATGCTAACCACTGCACCACCGTGGCTGCCCTAGGTAAAAGCTGCACTCTCTAAAGCCAAAAACACAGCATCCATGGGGACCGAACAACATCCCAGGCTGCGTTTTACATGAACTTCAGGACGAACTTCCTCCCCACCTAAGCACCATGTTCAATCATAGCCTCACATCAGGCTTTGTGCCCACTGAATGGTGCACAGCAACAGTTATCCCACTCCACAAAGGGGGAGCCATCACTGATCCCAGGAACTATTGCCCTATTAGCCTGACAAGCCTTGTCTGCAAGGCCATGGAACGTATCATCATGGAACATACCAACAAAGACATTGGTAACCTCCACACTCTGGACCCCACCCAGTTCAGGTTTGTGTAAGGCAGATCATGCCTCCTGAACCTGATTGACTTCTTTGAGGCAGTCACCAAAGCCGTAGACGAGGGTAAGGTGGTTCACACAGCCTATCTTGACCTCGCCAAGGCTTTTGACACCATGTCCCATTCTGGAATTATAACTAAACTCACTAAACTAGGTATAAATCCCTACGTCACAAGATGGGTTGCCAACTGGCTCACTGACCGAACCCACACTGTAAAAGTTGCAGACTCCAAATCTGACTTCAAACCAGTGACAAGTGGAGTACCACAGGGTTCAGTCCTGTGACCTTCTCTGAAGTACAGGCTAACACAGAAGGCCTTTGGCTAATAAAGTTTACAGATGACTGCAAACTAGGAGCCAAAGTAGAGTCCCCAAATGATGTGGACATCCTACAGAAGGGCCTCACTGAGACAGATTCCTGGTGTCAGAGTCATGGCCTTAAGCTCAGTGCCAAAAAGTGCATTGTCATCCCCTTTGTTAAAAACTCTGTACCCATGAACTACCACATAAGCAACAGTCTACTTAACACCGAATGTGTGATAAGAGACCTTGGGACCCAGGTGGACAGTAGTCTCTCCTTTGATAATCACATCACCACAGTAGTCAGGAAGTCCTTCTGTGTGGCACACCTCATCACAAAAGGGTTCTCATCCAGGAAAAAAGAGGTCATTGTTCCCCTCTACTCGACACTCATTAGACCCATTATAGAGTACAATGCCCCTTTTAATGTACCTCACAAGACAGCTGCAGCAGCTGGAAAGGCCACGGAAGTACCTCACAAAGAGGATTACTGGCCTCAAACAGATCCCCTACACTGACCATCTCAAAAAACTCCAGCTTTACTCTGTAGCATATCGCCTACTCTGAGGTGATCTCTGCCTATCATATAAAGCTTTGTCAAACCCAGAGCTGTTGGACATACTGCACCTGAAGAAATCCCAATCCCTCCGAGCTACATGCTCTAGAGACCTAAACCTTGTCACCGCAATAAACAGGACATGCTGCAGGGATAGATTCCTGTCTCAGAGACTTCCCATACTCTGGAACAAGCTACCCATCTGTGTCAAGCAAAGTTCCTCATTAGCAGTCTTCAAGAAAAATCTTGATGAGTGGATGGGAAATAGGAAATGCGCCCCGGGGATCACTTCTGTGGCTCTGCTCAACAGTGGCACAGGAAAATAACTTTTTTGGGTGGCATAAGCCAGGGAACCTTGTTGGCTAGGATTACTTTGGCCCTTGGGCCGATGGCCTTATAGGTTCATAGGTAGGTACTAGGCTAAGCTCAGGAGAAGGATAGCCACCTGTTGTAGAAGGAAGTAGCAGTCCACAAAAACTGAAAGGCCAGTAAAGAGCCGTAAAGATGATAGAGTGGATTATTAAGGACAAAAGAGAAACGTTATATATTGTTACTATTATGCAAGAAGCCTAGAATTTCTGGACAGAAGAAATAAAAAAGGATTAAGAGAGAACTTGGAGGAAAGAAAAATACTTGCACAAGAAAAACTGTCAAAAGCTTCAAATGCAAATTTGTTTTCATCAGTACACCAGATTGATGAAAAACACTATATAGACCAAAAAACCTTGGGCTGTTCAGAAAAAGAAGAGACTGAGGAAGTGCAAAAATATAAGAGACTGAGGAAGTGCAAAAATATAAGAGACTGAGGAAGTGCAAAAATGTAAGAGACTGAGGAAGTGCAAAAATGTAAGAGACTGAGGAAGTGCAAAAATGTAAGAGACTGAGGAAGTGCAAAAATGTAAGAGACTGAGGAAGTGCAAAAATGTAAGAGACTGAGGAAGTGCAAAATGTAAGAGACTGAGGAAGTGCAAAATGTAAGAGACTGAGGAAGTGCAAAATGTAAGAGACTGAGGAAGTGCAAAAATGTAAGAGACTGAGGAAGTGCAAAAATGTAAGAGACTGAGGAAGTGCAAAAATGTAAGAGACTGAGGAAGTGCAAAAATGTAAGAGACTGAGGAAGTGCAAAAATGTAAGAGACCGAGGAAGTGCAAAAATGTAAGAGACCGAGGAAGTGCAAAAATGTAAGAGACCGAGGAAGTGCAAAAATATAAAGAACAAAATCTTGAGATTTTTATAAGGTCTAAAAAAGAAATATGGATATGGGAGAGAAAGAGAGATCTTTTAGGGTGAAATATTTATGCAAATGAGAAAGCCAGATTAATCAATACAAAAATATCAGCCCCAAAGATATTCAGAAAAGAAGTACAGACAAAGGCACCCAGACATGGAAAATTTCACAGTACAATAATAAGATCACAGAGGGGAGCAGAACAGAAGATTAGTAAAGTGCAAGTTAAAAATAAAAGCAGAAGTTATGGAATACCTGTGAAGTGAAGGATTTAATATAGAAAGTCTAACAGGTTATATCACAGCATGATGGAACAATGAGTCTCCCAAGTAGGGAGAAACAGGAGGAGCAGGAGACAACTGAAGAAAAGATATGGACATGAGAAAGAAAGCGATTTAATATGGTGCGATATTTATGCATGCAAAGGAGAAAGCGATTTAATATGGTGCAATATTTATGCATGCAAAGGAGAAAGCGATTTAATATGGTGCGATATTCATGCATGCAAAGGAGAAAGAGATTTAATATGGTGTGATATTTATGCATGCAAAGGAGAAAGAGATTTAATATGGTGTGATATTTATGCATGCAAAGGAGAAAGAGATTTAATATGGTGCAATATTTATGCATGCAAAGGAGAAAGCGATTTAATATGGTGCGATATTTATGCATGCAAAGGAGAAAGAGATTTAATATGGTGCGATATTTATGCATGCAAAGGAGAATATGGTGCGATATTTATGCAAAGGAGAAAGCGATTTAATATGGTGCGATATTTATGCAAAGGAGAAAGCGATTTAATATGGTGCGATATTTATGCAAAGGAGAAAGCGATTTAATATGGTGCGATATTTATGCATGCAAAGGAGAAAGCGATTTAATATGGTGCGATATTTATGCAAAGGAGAAAGCGATTTAATATGGTGCGATATTTATGCATGCAAAGGAGAAAGCGATTTAATATGGTGTGATATTTATGCATGCAAAGGAGAAAGAGATTTAATATGGTGCAATATTTATGCAAAGGAGAAAGTAAAACTAATCAATACAAAAAGAGCAGCACCGAGGGTATTTGAAGAGAAATAAAGGCAAACACATGCGGGTATGGAAAATGTTACAATACAAAAAAGTAAGAGAAAAAAGATGGAAAGTAGAAAGGAGGATTAGTAACGGAGACGTTCAGGAAACAGAAACAGAGGTTATGGATATGAAGTGAAGGATTTAGTGTATTAAATCTAACTCTGTTATTACCACAGCAGGATAGAATAATGAATCCCCAAATTAAGGAGAAAATAGTGCAGCAGGAAACATCTGCGCTCTTGCCATATGAAGATACTTTAGAGCCTTCAGTAGGAAACCAGTATAAAAGTTCAGTTGGAGTTGCACTGCAAGGGAATGAACAGGAAACTGGCAACTATGATGCCATCAGTGTTGTGGAGTGATAGGCCAGTGAGTTCCCATATTAAAGAGCAGCGGACGACTCGGATGAAACTGAAGAGAATATGGCACAGAAAGATTCTCTGGAACTTTCTGTAGAATGCCCACAGGAAACAGAGAATAAAGAGTTTAGATGAACATGAACTCGTGAACTAAGGGAAGAGTTGCTTGGTTTTAAGAGATCCATAGATCTACTAAGGTCATTGAAAGAAGTAGACTACAGAAACTCAAAAAGACCCAAAATGTTAGAAGGTTGATAAAACAAATGAACACGGTAATCAGGACTGTTCATGCAAATTCATGTGATATAACAGAAGCTTATTTTCTTCCTAAGCTGCCCCCCCAATCTGATCGGTTCTCCCTGCATATCCTCTGTGCTTGCGTGCTTGCACAGGTGCTACCTTATATTTCCCATACGTGTACTGTTTAATTGCTGATTTTGCTTGTACCTATTTTTCTAATGAAATAGAATTTCTGTTTAATTGCTGATTCTGCTTGTTCCTGTTTTCACATAAAATAGACTTGGTCAGTGTGATCTGTTAATTTCATACCATATGGTCACCATCTCATTTTTCTATACGGTTTAATGTATTTTTAAAGAGCTTGTGTGTTTGGTTTACAATCAGTACTGCAATGGCTGTTGTGTGATTAGCTCAATTGCATACATGCTTTTCTGTTTACTCATCCCTCACTTGAACTTCTTATACCAGTGTTAAATAGTTATTCCTGTAACACTTTTACCTCTTACAGTCCATTAACCTTGCATTGCTGCATAGTTGTCGATTATAATAAGCATTATATAATGCGTGGTTAAATAGTTATTTCTGTAGCACTTCCATCTCTTAGTGTATTTAAAGTTACATTGTTGCATTTTACAACGAGTGATGCATGCCGCTGTTGCTTTATGCAACATTCTACATTAACGGCTTGAACTACTCCGAGTGCTCTATCTGGTCCCTAAGTATTTCCTTGCCTTGTGGCTCTCATATTACTTTGACTAACATCCTCTACCTTGTAATTACTTGTCTTCTCCTGTTTTAGGATGCTTGCCCCTCATTTGCCCTGGTAGGAAAGCAGTCCTTAATGCTACAAACCTTAATTTTACTGCCTGAATGATACTGCATCCTTAATTAGATGCAGCGTGGTAATCACTGCTCTCCAAAACTTCAGGCTGCATCCTGCTCTAACCTGCGACATGATAAAAGAAGGTACGAGTTCAATTGATTTTAACTAAATTATGTGCATTACTGGTGATCGGCAGGCATGCAACCCAACGATTCCCTCCTCCCCCTATTTATTTTCCTCTTTTCCCTATGAATTGTCTACATTATTCACTACATTGTATTTTTTTCACTTGGTCCACTGTGATGCAGTTATATAAGTAGTCCTCCACAAACTACATTTATAGCATTCTGCTAGACTTGTACCTAACACCAAGTTCTACTCGTATTTCTGCCTCTTACTGATTGCTCTGATTTAATTTATAACTATAAAATGTACTTACCTTTCTATACTGTTGCACTGATTCATTTTCTGGTGCATCTCACTATTTCTGTGGCCTTACCTGTTTCTCTCTGCCCTCACTACACTTGGGCATCAGCCTGCTTTCACTACTCCTACATTTATCTTAACCATAAACACAGCCAACAAACCTGTTTCACTCTGCCCTCACTACACTTGGGCATCAGCCTGCTTTCACTACTCCTACATTTATCTTAACCATAAACACAGCCAACAAACCTGTTTCACTCTGCCCTCACTACACTTGGGCATCAGCCTGCTTTCACTACTCCTACATTTATCTTAACCATAAACACAGCCAACAAACCTGTTTCACTCTGCCCTCACTACACTTGGGCATCAGCCTGCTCTCACTACTCCTACATTTATCTTAACCATAAACACAGCCAACAAACCTAATTATCCAATCAGTCACACACCATAACCACCTACTGTTGTTGCAATAAGTACATCCCACGAAACCACAAACACACTCCTCCCTCTTCTACTACCCTTAAACCACTACCACTTAAATACTTCTAACCATACACCATCGAAATCACCGTCGACATCCCAACTTAAATACATTTCTCAGCATCCTAACTCCTACAATGTTTCTCCTATACACTTCTCTCATAATGCTGCTAATTGCAACCTTCTAACATTCTGTCACAATCAGTCAGTTAGAAAATTTCCTCCCCTACGTACAGAATACTCTCAACACCCCACACTCCATGCATAACTATTGCCATAACAGCAAATCTCTTTAACATCACCAAAACTGAATTCTTTACACACAGGCATGCACATCAGCACACCCTCATTATCTAGCTCATAAATATACTGCGCCAGCACTCAAACACACAAAATAGTTCCTACACCTAATATCTCACCTCAGACTTAGCGCATACAGGTATGCACATCAGCACACCCTCATTATCTAGCTCATAAATATACTGCGCCAGCACAACACACAAAATAGTTCCTACACCTAATATCTCACCTCAGACTTAGCGCATACAGGTATGCACATCAGCACACCCTCATTATCTAGCTCATAAATATACTGCGCCAGCACTCAAACACACAAAATAGTTCCTACACCTAATATCTCACCTCAGACTTAGCGCATACAGGTATGCACATCAGCACACCCTCATTATCTAGCTCATAAATATACTGCGCCAGCACTCAAACACACAAAATAGTTCCTACACCTAATATCTCACCTCAGACTTAGCGCATACAGGTATGCACATCAGCACACCCTCATTATCTAGCTCATAAATATACTGCGCCAGCACAACACACAAAATAGTTCCTACACCTAATATCTCACCTCAGACTTAGCGGAGACATCTGCCCAAATCCATGCCCTAAAACCAATAAATTACACCACCACACACCACCCTCTACACACTCCCTTAACACCACTAACCTGTCCCATAATGTATCTAACCTTATACTTAACATAAATATTAGGAGATAGAAAGGCATGAAATTTGTGTATTTTATTTACTGTCACTGTACTCCCCAGACATAGAAGTCTTGACTGAAGCCAGGTTGAAACCTTAGGCATGTTGTAATGAAATTTTAGCCCCAGGTTGTAATATCCACACACTGGGCAAACTCCACAAAAGCGGTGGAGACATAGCTGTGCCCTATAAAAATACTCTCAAACTAGAACGCTTATGACCAGAACAGTGATGGTGAACCTATGACATGTGTGTCAAAGGTGACACATGCCACAACGTTTTGGGTGATATGCCAGCAATCACCAACACCAGAGTTATCGAAGATGATGCTTTTGCATTCATTGCTCATATGAAGTGCACTGAATTATTTTGTGCCAGGAGGTTTTGACACGCCAAACCCAAAAAGTTCACCATCACTGGACTAGAGCCTCCAGGACTCAACAAGGCCAAAATACTAATTACTCATTTCATAGTTAATCCCAATAAGTACATAACCTTTTATAGCTGTTTACATCCCTCGTGGTAAGAACCTCTCCTTAACTGAAGACTTTCTACACTGGACATCCCTAACAAGAAAAAAATATTACATCCGTCCTGGTAAGAACCTCTCCTTAACTGAAGACTTTCTACACTGGACATCCCTAACAAGAAAAAAATATTGCATCCGTCCTGGTAAGAACCTCTCCTTAACTGAAACTTTCTACACTGGACATCCCTAACCAGAAAAAAATATTACATCCGTCCTGGTAAGAACCTCTCCTTAACTGAAGACTTTCTACACTGGACATCCCTAACCAGAAAAAAATATTACATCCGTCCTGGTAAGAACCTCTCCTTAACTGAAGACTTTCTACACTGGACATCCCTAGCCAGAAAAAAATATTACATCCGTCCTGGTAAGAACCTCTCCTTAACTGAAGACTTTCTACACTGGACATCCCTAACCAGAAAAAAATATTACATCCGTCCTGGTAAGAACCTCTCCTTAACTGAAGACTTTCTACACTGGACATCCCTAACCAGAAAAAAATATTACATCCGTCCTGGTAAGAACCTCTCCTTAACTGAAGACTTTCTACACTGGACATCCCTAACCAGAAAAAAATATTACATCCGTCCTGGTAAGAACCTCTCCTTAACTGAAGACTTTCTACACTGGACATCCCTAACCAGAAAAAAATATTACATCCGTCCTGGTAAGAACCTCTCCTTAACTGAAGACTTTCTACACTGGACATCCCTAACCAGAAAAAATATTACATCCGTCCTGGTAAGAACCTCTCCTTAACTGAAGACTTTCTACACTGGACATCCCTAACCAGAAAAGAATATTACAGCCCGCCTGGTAAGAACCTCTCCTTAACTGAAGACTTTCTACACTGGACATCCCTAACCAGAAAAAATATTACATCTGTCCTGGTAAGAACCTCTCCTTAACTGAAGACTTTCTACACTGGACATCCCTAACCAGAAAAAAATATTACATCCGTCCTGGTAAGAACCTCTCCTTAACTGAAGACTTTCTACACTGGACATCCCTAACCAGAAAAAAATATTACATCCGTCCTGGTAAGAACCTCTCCTTAACTGAAGACTTTCTACACTGGACATCCCTAACCAGAAAAAAATATTACATCCGTCCTGGTAAGAACCTCTCCTTAACTGAAGACTTTCTACACTGGACATCCCTAACATTTAATTAGAAAAAATAATAACGGGAGACTTCAAGACGGACGGACTAACTTGATTCTCAGATGACCCTTCAAACTTCATCAACCTGTACACATTTTCCCAGATAATACAATCCCCAACAAGAATATAGACAAAACCAGTAATAGTCTATACTAGACTGGACAGTAGCCAACAAACCCGCACTAGCTTACTAGTCAGGCTGCCTCCCTGGTAACCTCAGAGACCATCTACCTACCTATCTAATTAGACAATGCCTACATCACCAAGAAATACTATATACAGACAAATTTGCAACATAAAGTTTCTCACCCCACACTTTTATATTCATCCTCCAGCATTGTGACTGGTTCCCACTAAAAGTACTTTGTCTAGATTCTGCCATGTAATACTTTAACAAGAAATTCCTAACATACTAAATAGCCTGGCACCTACCAGAAATGTCAGGTTAAAACCACACTCCACACCATGGTTAACAAAATACACCTAACAGTTGCTCAAGCTCAGAGATAAAGGCTGGAAACAATATCAGACTAACAAAAACCTGCCACTCTACGTTATTACCGATGAAACTGATCAATAATGATAAGAAAACATCTTTACTGTCATAAAACAGAAGCAGAAACAAAAATCCCATAAAACAACTACTACAACCTGGCTGATCCTTAACTACAAACACTAGAGATAGCATTGCTACCGAGTTTGATACCTAATTTGTCAACTCCTTACTAGCCAAAAATAATAGCAGTACTCCCCTATCTATACCTAAAGGAGTTGACGAAGCCACCAAAGCATTCTCACTCAAGCCTGTAGAAACCAGTACCATAAAAATGCTCAACAAACTTAAAACCACGTGCCTCGCATCTGATGACCTACCCACTGAACACCTGAAAATAGCTGCCAACACTATCTTTATCCTGTCTCTATTCTGATTCGATCCATCACAGAACAATATCTAACCAAACTGTGGAAAATATGCTACATCATCCCCCTACATAAGGGTGGAACCTCCACCAAACTCTCCAACTACAGACCAATAGCATACTGTCCCTGTTATTTAAAATACTAGAAAGATGTGCACAGTTACAACTTATTACCTACTACACAACAACCTACTAAACAATACGCAGCATGGCTTTAGACCTAATCACAGTACCACTACTGCCGTCAAGTGTCACAAGCACAATCAACCAACTCAAAAATAATAGAGAACTTGTTTCTTCATCTTCCTAGACACATCCAAGGTGTTCAATAGGGTATCCCACCAAAAACTCCTCAATGAACTTTCAACATTAAATACAATCCAAACTGCACTCACGTGGTTTTACAACTGCCTATCTGACCGGCAACAAGCTGTTAAATGGGAACGTGATCCCTCCCCCCTACTACCTGTCACAGTAGGGGTTCCACAGGACTCTATCCTAGTTCCAGTCCTCTTCACTATCTTCACCAATCGACACCATACTGCCGCTCAACTCGCCACTGCCCTACAATTTGCGGATGACTCCACCCTGATCTGTGCTGCACCTTCCCTTCCACAACTCACAAGAAATCACCCAGCAATCCTTCACAGCAGTTGAATCTTGGCTCTCAAACTATCAGTTAATTCTCAATCCTGAAAATAACTAAACTAATGCTCTTTTCAAAAAACAAATCATCTGGCAGCCTGTCCTGCTTACCTATCTACTTATCAGACAGTACTACAGTTAAACCAGTCTCTCATACAAAACTGCTTGGGGTCACTATAGATAATAGCATCAAATTCGACAAATACCTATCCTTGATCATTAAAAAACCCACATCATTTTGGCTCCCTATACAGAGTCAAACCATACCTTACCAACTCCACCAGACAGTCTGTTGCTAGGACCCACCTACTATCTACCCTACTGTACGCCTCACCAATCTTAAGAAAGTGGACCTAACCAAACTAGAAGTCTGCTACAACAAGATTGCTAAATTTGCCACCAACTCACCATATACCATATTTCCCCGAAAATAAGACCTGGTCTTATACTCTCTTCCCTGCCGAAATACGCAGGGAAAATACCCTAAGGCTTATTATCAGGGGATGCCTTATTTACCCCTCCCCCCCAGTACAACAATCAACATTTATTCATGTACACACATTGATATTTATTTGGTACTTTTCTGTTATTGGGCAACAGTTCGAAGTAACGCGTTAACAGTTGTGTGAGAATTCTACATAAACAGTGCAACAAACATTTCAACTTCTGAATATTTACACCTTGTCTTTCACAGTGCAATATTTCATGCTTAACAGAAAGTGCAGAAAAATCTCAATACATGTGTATTGGAGGAGGGGAATAAAACTGAAAGCAGAATGAATCCATTCTGTTGCCTCAATAACGGAAAAGTTATTCAAATACAGTCATGTCATCTTCTTCTGGAATGCTGTCATAAGTCTCTCTACCCCCAAAATTCTGGCCTGAATTTCTTGCAACTCCATTTCCTGTAGAACCATTGGCCCCAATCTGTCATGCCTAGCAGTAGAGCTCTCCTTAAGTGAGCACTGCTTGTCCAAGTAGCCTGCGTATCGTGCATTGGCAACACAGCTGTCAGTGATTTTATCCCATGAATTTTTCACCCAAGTCATGACCTTGTGCAGGCTAGGCTTCACAAAGTTTCCATGCTGATTTCTCTCCATTCTATTTTCAGTGTAGTCATTGAGTTCCATGTGCAAATGGTCCTTGAATGGCTTGTTTATTGCAATATCAATAGTCTGGAGATGGGCAGTCATCCCTGTGGGAATCATTATTTGATCTATTCTTCTCCATGCAAGGAATTTCTTCATGTCTTTAGATGGGTGAGTGCTGGCTGAATCCCTGACTTGCAGACCTCTTTCACCACCTCGCAAAACAAGTGGCAGCATTATATCGACCCACTTCCTTATAACAGCTTGTGTGCACCAGACTTTTTCAGTTTCAAAAATGTAAATGCCTGAAACACGTTCAATCTTATCTTTCTTGCCCTTACTAATGATTAGAGGTGGGGTTTTCTTTACATCTAGATGAATTGCCAAAATACAGTAACACGTGCATTCTCGTAACCGAGTGGAGGGAATGTAGATTGACGAGGCACCCCACTGATCAATTGTTGTTTGAGATCCTTGGCCCATAAACACTGCAGTTTCATCTATAGCAATCATGTTGGAGAGCTGGTATTTAGAAAAGTCGATGCCATCAACAAAGGACTTGAATGCAAGTGCACATTTAATAACTTCGGTATCTTCTAGTTTGAACAATGTTGTTGATCTTCTTGGAGAAAGTTCATATCCAGCCAATGTTGAGATGCTTTGAATTCTTCTGGGGATATTTCTAACTGTGGTGCCATTGCAAGGACAAATGCTTGAACATCAGCCCTGCGCACAACCAAAGCCTTTGCTCTCCTGTTAGCAATCCATTCACAGATGATATCTTCCAGCTCTGGAAATAATGGTTGCCAACTTGATCCACACTTGAACTTCTTAGCATTTCCCTCGTTGGCCTGTTGACTGAGGTTATTGTACGCTGCACGCCATTTTCGGAACATTCGGAGATCTAACTTCTTCTCTTTACAGAAAGCCATCAGATTCTTTCCCCAGGAGTCCTCCATGATTCCTTTCTTGTACTGGATGGAATAGCTTTTTCTTTTTGCACTCATCTTGTCTGCCAGGGGGGGGTGGTAATTGAAGACTTATGAGACTGAGTGGCAACACAAAATGGCGACTGTTAAGAAGACACAACCACAGCCATTCGTTATGAAGTGAGCACGCTTTACATGCGTTGTCTGTATTTTGACCAATCAAAGTACACCTGCCAGTGTTTATGGGCCAAGAATCTCAACCGTCAAGTGTGAGTGATGATTAGGGTTACAGTAAGAATCGTGGAGGACTCCCAGGGAAAGAATCTTATGACTTTCTGCAAAGAAACGAAGTTGGGTGTCCGAATGGTCTGAAAATGGTGAGCAGAGTATGATCACCTCAGTCAACGGGTGTCAATAATATTATTTTATAATTCGACACGTCCATCGTACGTTGTTGACTATCTTAACTGGGGCTTATTTTTGGGGTAGGGCTTATATCATGGCCACCCTGGAAAACCATGCTAGGCCTTATTCTCTGGTTAGGTCTTATTTATGAAGAAATGTGGTAGACCCCACCACTGTGCTGTCCTTCATCAACTTAACTGGTTAGAACTGCCCAACCTTCTCAACTTTAACTAAATAAAAACTGCACATAATATTATATACCAACCTGATACATGCCAGGCACTTCAAAATCTTTTACAACCCTGCTCCAATAATAGACTGCTGAGATCTTCTGACAAATCACTTTTGCAAGTCACAAAATCCAATAACATTTTTCAGGACTCATTGTGCTCCAACTGAATCTCCGGGGATTGGGGCTCTACCCATCAACCTATCCTAACTACTGAAAAACCCTCTAAGTTTAAACGACTTCTCAAAAATTACTTGACTAACACCTGGGCCTGCACATGTTTATCCTTCGGCTGATTCAGCACTGCTCCAGTCACCCTACCCTCACATTGATACCTGTCTCACTTCTTCTTTCAACCTTCTACTTATTGGCCTCTATCACTGGGTCCTACTCTAATATAACACTGCTGTACAATCTCTCACTTTCCCTCTGCTGTACCCCCCACCTCAACTTCCTAGTCTACCTTCCACTTACTCCACACTTGCTCTTCCCACATTATTCTCTCTATCTTTACCTTGTCCCCCCTGTTTACATCTGGTTTAGATGTATTTGGTTGTGGCAGGGAGTTGTGTATGTTTATGTGTGTACTGCATGTGTAGCGTAATTGTGGCATTTTGAATTTCGCGGTTGTGTGTTTTTGAATTTGTGAGTTGTGGATGGGTTTTCGGCTTTTTGGTTTCAAAATACTGAATTTCGAGACTTCAGTATTTTGAAATTACAAAGTGGACCCATAGGAGTATATATCTGTGTAGTTCGTGAACTACACTGTGCACACTGTCTTGTGCAAGAAATCTCCAAATACTACATCCTGTAAATATTGTGTGATGTTCACTTTGTATTAATACTAGAACTCTCCACTAATGTACCTTGTACATAATATATGGTTGTCTACTCTGTAAATAATCTGTACTGTTAACTTGTATCTGGAGCTCGACTCCCTGAGCATGCATTGAAAATGGCCCTCATGTCCAGTTGGACCCTGTCAGTAAACAAATATCAAGTAACTTTAAATTATATAAATAAATAAATAGGTTCATAGGTTCATACTAGGCTATCTGCCCTAGGGCATTTATAAGCCTAGCCAGAGTGTGTGTGGCTTTCACCACCCCTTAGGATGAGAATACTATACCCATTAGTTTGCTGTGCCTCTGTCCAGCAGTGATACAGAGATGATTCCCGGGGTAAACCTACGATCTCCCATCCACTCGTCAAGATTTCTCTTGAACAGAGTCAGTGAGGGGCTCTGCCTCACATGGACTGGGATTCTGTTCCACAGTGTAGGGAGTCTCTGGGTGATGAATCTGTCCCTCCAGCACGTCCTATTTATATCTGTGTTGAGGTTTAAGTCTCTTGCTCTCGTGGCTCTGGTGGATTTGGATTTTTTGAGGTGGAGCATGTCCATTAATTCCGGGTTGGACATGGCCTTGTATGTCAGGCACAGATCACCTCTGAGCAGACGGTATGCGACTGAATAGAGCTGGAGTTTCTTCAGTCGAGCATCGTATGACATATGTTTGAGCCCCTTTATCCTTTTGGTGAGGAACTTTTGGGGTCTTTCCAACTACTGCAGGTGTCTGGTAAGGTACATTCCGAATGGGGCGTTGTACTCAATCATTGGTCTGATAAGTGAAGAGTACAGGGGTACAATGACCTCTCCTGATCTGGATGTGAATCCCTTCATGATCAGGTGGGCAATGTAGAAGGTCTTCCTAACCACTTTGGCAATGTGAGTGTCAAAAGAGAGGATATTTTATTGTGCAGCTAAATTAATAACAGAAAAAGTCATACTACAAAAACACAAGACAGTAAGGGAAAGGAAGGTGAGAAATCTATTGTCATCATGGAAGTATCAAATAGAGAAAACTATAAAGCAATTAAGACAAGAAGTGTCACTGTTAGTAGAGTAAATACTCGGAAAGATAGACATGATAAAAGCAACTCGCAGTATCAGAAGAAATCGGGGTCTATCGTATAGGTTCATAGGTTCATACTAGGCTATCTGCCCTAGGGCATTTATAAGCCTAGCCAGAATGTGTTTGGCTTTCGCCACCAATTTTAAATTAATTTTGCTATGCCCTTTTTTTGAGGTTAGTATACTGTGCCTCTGTCTAACAGTGACACAGAAGTCATACCCGGTGTAAACCTCCGATCTCACATCCACTCATCAAGATTCCTCTTGAAGAGAGTCAATGAGGGACTCTGCCTAACCTGGACTGGGATTTTATTCCAGAGTGAAGGGAGCCTCTGGGTTATGAATCTGTCCCTCCAGCATGTCCTATTTATTTCAGTACTGAGGTTCAGGTCTCTCGAGCGTGTAGCTCGATAGGATTTGGATTTTCTGAGGTGCAGCATGTCCATTAATTTCGGGTTGGACATGGCTTTATACGTCAGGCACAGATCGCCTCTGAACAGGCGATATGCCACTGAGTAGAGCTGGAGTTTCTTTAACCGGGCAGCATATGGCATCTGTTTGAGCCCTTTGATCCTCTTGGTGAGGTACTTTTGGGGTCTTTCCAGTTGCTGCAGGTGTCTGGTAAGGTACATCCCAAAAGGGGCATCGTACTCAATTAGTAATGAGTAAAGAGGCACGATGACCTCCCTGATCTAGATGTGAATCCCTTCATGATTAGATGGGCTATATAAAATGTTTTTCTAACCACTTTGGCCACGTGGTTGTCAAACGAAAGATTGCTATCAACTTGGGTCCCCAGGTCCCTAATTGCTTCTTCTGTACTTAATGGATTACCACCTATGTGGTAATTTGTGGGCACTTTGTTTTTGCCAAAGGGGATGACTATACACTTTTTGGCGTTTAGCTTGAGGCCATGGCTCTGGCACCAGTTGTCTGTTTCTATGAGGCCCTTTTGGAGGATGCTTGTGTCAGCTAGAGAGTCGATTATGGCGCCCAGTTTGCAGTCATCTGCGAACTTGGTCAGCCACAGTCCTTCCATGTTGGCCTGTACCTCCGAGAAATATATACTGAACAAGAGAGGTCCCAGAACTGAGCCTTGTGGGACGCCACTTGTAACTGGTTTGGAGTCTGACATGGCTCCAGCAATTCTAACCATGTGGGTTCTGTCCTTGAGCCAGTTTGCAACCCATCTAGTGACATAGGGGTTTATATTTAAGCTGGTGAGCTTATCTATAATGCCCGAGTGGGGTATTGTATCGAAGGCTTTTGCGAGGTCCAGGTAGGCTGTGTGGACCACCTTCCCCTCGTCAATGGCCTTGGTGACTGTTTCAAAGAAATCAACCAGGTTTAAGAGGCAGGATCTGCCCTTAACAAAGCCGAACTGGGTAGGATCCAGTGTCTGTAGGTCCCCAATATCTTTATTTATGAGGTCCATGATTATCCTTTCCATAGCTTTGCAGACCAAGCTAGTCAGGCTTATGGGGCGATAGTTTCCAGGATCCGTTGAGGCACCACCTTTGTGGAGAGGGACCACAGTTGCTGTACGCCACTCTTTTGGTACATATCCTGTAGTAAGGCTGAGATTGAACAGTAGTTTTATGTTTGGGTTGAGCTCTTCTTCTTGGAGTTCATGTAGGACGCAGCCCGGGACACCGTCTGGTCCCATTGATGCTGTGTTTTTTGCTTTGGAGAGGGAGGCTCTTACCTGAGCATCCGAGATGTCAGGGGGGCAGCACTCTGCTGGAATAGATATTTGCCCTTTTGGTGGGGAGGGGGGGTGGAGTTTGCGCTGAACCTGTCAGCTAGGATGTTGGCAATGTCTGTGGGTTCGGTGTATTTTTTGTCATTTTGGACTAATTCTGAGCATATCTGGGAATTACCACCCAGGCTCCTAACATAACTAAAGAAAGCCTTGTGATTATCCTTAGTATCCTGTGCAATTTTTCTGTCGAAGCTGGCCTTAGACGATTTTATGAGTGCCCGTAGTTTTTTGCTAATACTGATCAGAGATGCCTTCCCTTTTTGGAATTTTGCTCTATCATTTAGTAGCTTCCTCCTTCTATTGTATAGCTTGTTTATGGCTGGGGTCCACCAGACAGGACGTCTGCCTTTGGAGGATTGGGTCTTGGTTTTATTTGGGATCGCATGATCCATGCATTCCTGAAGGTGTTCATAGAATGCGTTTATAAAGGATTCTGCGGTCTGGGCCGTATTTTCCACAGGCCTGGGGGCTTTGAAGGATTCCACCTCAGTTTTGAGGAGTGTGAAATTTGCTTTAGAGAAGTTTTTCACTGTGGTTTTCTGGACAGGGGGTGGTGTCGGGATGTGAACATCCAGTGAGATTAGTTTATGGTCTGATCTTACCAGTGAGGGATACACTTCTGGTCTGGAGCATAGAGCCCACATGTTGGTGATGATCAGGTCCAGTATGTTTTCCCCTCTTGTGGGAGTGGTAACAAGTTGTTCCATAGCATTTGAGTTTATAAATTCTAGGAACCTTTGGGCTAGGGTGTTGGAGCTAGAGTAATGCTCCCAGTCTATGTTTGGGTAGTTGAAGTCGCCCAATATAATGGTGTTTGGAGAGACCTTCATATTTTCCAGTGTTCTCATGAAGGCCGAGTGGGGTTCCTGGGTTTGGGAGGGTGGTCTGTAGCAGGCTATAAACTGGAAGGCAGTTTTACCCACTGTTAGTTGCACATGGATAGTCTCTGATGCTTCGTGCTGTGCCACCAACCTGGAGGTGTGGGTATCTTTGACGAATATTGATACTCCCCCTCCTTTTGTGGGTCGGTCCAAGTTTTGGGGCCGAAAAGCATGGTATGAGGTATAACCTGGTAGTGCTGGGGTGCTCTCGGGAGCCTTGAACCAGGTTTCTGTTACTGCACAGATATCGATTTTCTCCATGCTAAGGAGAGTTTCGAGTGCATGCATCTTGAGGTTTAGACTTCTGGCGTTGAGTAGCATTACTCTTAGTTTCTTATCCCTTGTGATACCTATGGAGGTGGGTTTGTCTTTTGAGCCTTGCCTAAAAAGGCACTATGGGGTAGCAAGAGCCTTTGCCAATATCCGAAAGCCCAGGGGTGACAGGTGCAGGCCGTCCCTAGCGAAGCATCGTGGCTTGTCGAGCATGTCATCCCAGGCTGACAGGCATTGGATCCCCTTTGAATGACACCAATAATTAAGCCAATTGTTGAAATTGATCATCTTGTCTTCATATTGTGGCATCATTCTTGGTGAGGGTAAGATGCTACTCAAGGTCAGGGTCATACCGGCCTGGGCCACATGCTCAGAGCGCTCCTCTATGTCTCTTTTCATGTAGTCCAGGGAGGTACGTCTCAGGTCATTCACACCAACATGGACAATGACCGAGTCATATTTGTACTTGTCTTGGAGTGACCCGAGTGCTTGTGTTATGTGGCGGATCCTAGCGCCCGGCAGGCAGCTCACCGTGACCTTCTCCTTGTTCAGCCTGGTGAGCGGGACGTCAGTGTGCCTGATGATAGTCACCTATTACAAGTGTATCAGGTGTGTTGTTTAGCCTTAAGGGCTGTGACTGTTCGGCACACTGGCTTTGTGAGATATGTGTTGCACGTGTTTTGTTTTGGGGTAGCGGTTGCTTGGGTGTCAGCTTTGGAGGTCTCTGCTGCTTAGGCAGATTTTTATTTAGAGCCTCCGAGTATGTTTTTGTGTGTTTATGTGTTTGGTCTGCTGTCGTGGTAGGTCTATGTGAGACTGGAATTGTACTGAGTGTGGTTTCCTTCTCCTCCTGACTGGTTACGCCAGTACTGAGTTGAGAGAGCTTAGCCTCCAGTTTGGCTATATGGATGCATCTCTCATGTGTTGGAATTTATTGGGAGGAGGAGAGGGTTGTCTGTGTACATGAGGCAGTTGTAACATTGCCTCAAGATTCCCAGATTCACCAGCTGGACCGGAGAGAAGATTGACGACTGACCTTTGGACATGCTAGAATAGTATTGGGAATTCCTTTATAATTGAAAAAAAAGGGCCAATGGGGAACAAGGTACTCGAGAGGACTTTGTGAGAGTGTAGTGCTTTTAATTTTTTAGTGCTGACTTATATAATTGCTTTAGTGAGCAAGTGCCTTTAGTGAGCAAGTGCCAGGTAACTTAAATGCAATGTGTTACAGGTAACTTAAATGCAAAAACGACAAACAGTAACTTTCTTTTAAGTGAAACAAGGAAATGAGTACAGTAAGCAATGCAGATATCACTAGGGATCCACAGAAGCGCTGAAAAGCCGCGGTTTAGGTGGTATTAGCGTTTCAGGGAAATGACAAGCAAACACGCATTCAAACAGAGCTAGATTCAGCAGGCCTGGATCTAGTCTATGCTACAGCAAACAAGGTGTACCAATTTCAGTAAGAAACAGTTGAAATATGCAGGCACTATAAGCCTTTAACCAGAAATTCCCAGCTCAGAAGGGCAGAGTCCAGCCTCTCCTCCCACAAGAGTGCAGACCACGAACCTTCTTAATGTAAAATAACTGGCCTGAAGCCCAAGTGCTTAAACCAGAACTAATACACTTTTAGAATAACAGACACTGAGCCCTCAATCAGCAGTTCCCAACTTAGAAGGATGTAAGCCACCTGTCCTGCCACCACAGTGCAGGCCACAAACCTTCCTAATGTGAAACAACTGGTCTGAAGTCCAAGTGCTTAATCCAAAAGTCTTAGAATGATAGCTACACTTTAATCAAGTTACTACCAAGCAGTAATAAATACAGTTGAATACTTTGAAGAATGCCTGGATTAGTGCTTAAGTTATACAAACAAAGCTAGATTCAGCAGGCCTGGATCTAGTCTACGCTACAGCAAACAAGGTGTACCAATTTCAGTAAGAAGCAGTTCAAATATGCAGGCACTATAAGCCTTTAACCAGAAATTCCCAGCTCAGAAGGGCAGAGTCCAGCCTCTCCTCCCACAAGAGTGCAGACCACGAACCCTTTTAATGTAAAATAACTGGCCTGAAGTCCAAGTGCTTAAACCAGAATTAATACACTTTTAGAATAACTGACACTGAGCCCTCAATCAGCAGTTCCCAACTTAGAAGGATATAAGCTACCTGTCCTGCCACTACAGTGCAAACCACAAACCTTCTTAATGTAAAACAACTGGTCTGAAGCCCAAGTGCTTAAACTAAAAGGCTTAGAATGAGTTGCACCAAGAAGTAATAAAGACAACTGAGTACTTTTAAGATGACGCAAAAGCAAAATAAATTAGGAAGAAACACAAATACAGTAAAAGCAGAATATTTTTTTTTTTTTTTTTCAGAAAGGTAGCAAAAACAGTAGTAAAACAATTCACATGCATTGCAAGCTGGCACACTTGAGTATGTAGCAATATTAGTCCACAAACAGTATGAAAAAAATGTAATTAAATTAAAAAGGACTAAAAGCAAGTGCAGAAAGGGTTTATTAGATAGAATGTGGTAAAGAGATGGGACTGGGGGAATGTCCTAGATCAAATCTACAGTGGGGCGGGCACTGCAAAAGCCACCAAATTTAAACTACAACCAATAACAGGGAGGGGGGGTGGGGAAGACAGTTTCAACAGAGCTAGATCTGAGGAATCAGTCCAAATTATAAAACCACAATAAAATGCAGGAAATATTCTTAAATCAGCTTATGTCCAGTTGATGTATGCAGACAAATCTCAGTAGCAAGCAACTCTATTTAAAATGATTACAAGAAATGTAACCAACACAGGTTTTAATGTTATCAGAAACCCCCCAAGCTAATTAACACTTAAAGGAATTTCAAAGCAGTTTAACAACTAGTGCAGAGCTTCAGAGACACACACAAGACAGTTTCAACAGAGCTAGATCTGAGGAATCAGTCCAAATTATAAAACCACAATAAAATGCAGGAAATATTCTTAAATCAGCTTATGCCCAGTTGATGTATGCAGACAAATCTCAGTAGCAAGCAACTCTATTTAAAATGATTACAAGAAATGTAACCAACACAGGTTTTAATGTTATCAGAAACCCCCCAAGCTAATTAACACTTAAAGGAATTTCAAAGCAGTTTAACAACTAGTGCAGAGCTTCAGAGACACACACAAGACAGTTTCAACAGAGCTAGATCTGAGGAATCAGTCCAAATTATAAAACCACAATAAAATGCAGGAAATATTCTTAAATCAGCTTATGCCCAGTTGATGTATGCAGACAAATCTCAGTAGCAAGCAACTCTATTTAAAATGATTACAAGAAATGTAACCAACACAGGTTTTAATGTTATCAGAAACCCCCCAAGCTAATTAACACTTAAAGGAATTTCAAAGCAGTTTAACAACTAGTGCAGAGCTTCAGAGACACGCACAAGACAGTTTCAACAGAGCTAGATCTGAGGAATCAGTCCAAATTATAAAACCAGAATAAAATGCAGGAAATATTCTTAAATCAGCTTATGTCCAGTTGATGTATGCAGACAAATCTCAGTAGCAAGCAACTCTTGTATGCTGTTGCAATTAATAAACTAAAGATATTACCACAGGCAGGAAAAACTTAGAAAATATGCAGATAAATATAAAGGAAAAGTACAAGATAAGCAATATGTGACGTCAGTTTTCATTCATTCCTCGACAGTTGGGTTCATATCTCAAGATAAGCAATATGTGACGTCAGTTTTCATTCATTCCTCAACAGTTGGGTTCAGATCTCAAGATAAGCAATATGTGATGTCAGCTTCCATTCATTCCTCAACAGGTGGGTTCATATCTCAAGATGAGCAATATGTGATGTCAGCTTCCATTCATTCCTCAACAGTTGGGTTCATATCTCAAGATAAGCAATATGTGACGTCAGTTTTCATTCATTCCTCAACAGTTGGGTTCATATCTCAAGATAAGCAATATGTGACGTCAGTTTTCATTCATTCCTCAACAGTTGGGTTCATATCTGACTGATATTATTGTAGCTCATGATCACTAAAAGGCTCTCGAGCTCCTCCCTTACGCGTAATGCACCGATCCCTAACATACCTCAGATCTTGTTTGCCACTTTTGCGTTTGGATGTGTTTGCTTTGAGCTCTCGAGCATTTCAGTAGAGTGGGATACAAGTTTTTTTTTTTATTCCTTATAAAATCTAAGGTTTATGTTATTTCCTATCACGAATTCCTCCCTTTGTTACTCTTTTTACACTTCTTTAGTGTAATCGCCTTACCATAGTTGGTAAGCTCCTTTCCCCCGTACATGCTTTTAGTGTAATTCTGGTTACCATTGCTGTTTTTTTTCTCTCTTGGACTTCTTTCTACTATTTTTCATATGTAATTTCAAAATGTCTGAAAAGGGTCTTTCTGGCTTTAAAAAAATGCCAGAAATGCAAGCACAAGTTGCCTCTTTCCGATGAACATGCTTTGTGTGTCTACTGTTTGGGATAGATGATTTACAAGTAGATTGCTCACAGGTTGAAGGCTTTACAGATGAAACGATCATGGCTAGAAAAAATTAAATTCATCCTGAAAGGACTGTTATCCTCTTGATTTTCAGAGGCTATTTCTGGTGCTCAACCCCCAAACCTAAGATTAAAGAGCCTTCAACTAAGCCTTCAAGGCCTTCTGGATCCTCGACTCCCTCATTGGATCTTACCATGGAACCAGCACGGAAGAAGTAGAAGTCAGATCTGAAAACTGCTCAACAGCTCAGCCAGCATCGGAGTGAAAAACTGCTTCCCTGGATCATAGCTCTTTTGATCCGAAACCTTTGCCCTGGACCAGGTATTCCCCCTCTTTAGACCCGTTACCTTCTACAGTACCTTCTGCATATCTTGAATCCTGCCAGCATTTTAAGTCCCCCTCGGTAACTTCTTCTCGTTCTTCCCGAAGTCTGACGTGGATAGAATAATGAGGAAATTTCCTCTTGGCACAGATACAGAGTTCTCCGGGTTCCTACCCCTTTGGGTCAGGAAGCCCTTATTTGTACTAGTCAGTCAATCTGGACTCCTTCTCTGATCCATTGTTTCTGAGACCTTGGATCAGAGTCTGCTGGGACCATGTGGATTGGATCTGAAGATGTTAGTATCTTCGTCTCCAAGGATGTCTCTGAGTGCACCGGCTCCAACAGTTTTGGAGCCAGATGACTCTCACAGCCAAAGTGTCTGTCTAATCTGAGGTGTTAGAGTTGACTCAGAAGTTTTCAGAGCAGTCTTTCCCCCTCAGGGCCTTGGCACTGGACAGCTTGGCTCTGACCTCCACCCCGGGTGGACTGCCTTCGGGGCAGGGGGAGCCGATGGACTGGAAGTGTGGCTTCTTGGCTCTGTTGGCTTCCTTCTCCATGGAGCATTCTACATTTGAGGTGATGGAGAAGAGAGTGTTCTGTACTTCCACTGGATGGATGGGTCCTTCCCTATTGGATCTTCCCTCTGGATACCGTGTGTCTCTGTGCCTTCAGCCCCATCATTCCACACCACAGGGACAGCCAGGCCAAAGTCTCCAGCTTACCTAGCAGAGTATTACTATCACTTCTGACACTTCTCCGGAGCACCCCACGAATGAAGTCCCTAGGAAGAGCAAGTGCAAGAGAGGCACTTGGACACCCCTCAGGAGTCAGTCACTGAAGATACTGATTTTGATGAAAGGGAAGGGTCTCCAAGATCACCACCTAAAAACACCTCATTCAGAGTCATCCTTGAGATTCTTAAGCAGAGGGGTGGTTGGTCTACCGATAAAGCTTCCCCAAAGGAATTGGTATTCCTGGAGGCCTGTCTACCTCTTGGGTAACTCCATTAGCCAACAAGCTCAATGACTTGATCTCTAGGCAGACTTGGAAGGAGCCAGGCAGAGTTAATCCAATCCCCAAAAGACCAGATTGGATTCTGGCACCACCTTTAGGAAGTGGAGTTTTGGAGCAAGGGAGTGCCCATAGATGCTATGGTCATGGTGGCAGCTACCAAGAAGCAATTTGTAAAGTAGAGTTCCTCTGTCCATCTCCCTAACAGGGAGTCTAGGACTTTGGACGGATTTGGGAAGCATGTGCATGCTTCAGTGACCTTTTGCCATTAGATTGCTGAACTACCTGGAATACTTTACAAGACTACAAAGGGGCTTAATATAGTAATTGTTGAAATTCCTTTCTGGGACCACTGCTGCTGAGATGCAGACTTTTGTGACTCACATTTGACAACCCTGTAATCCATATAATTTGCCCACAAGGCTTATCTCTCATGTTGCTGAAGGTACCTCAAGGGAAGCGGTTTCAGGCATTTCCATCAGGAGGCATTCCTGGATGCACTTGTGTGATTTTGCAGAGCCCTTCAAGTTCTCATTCATCAGTGCATCTTTTGATGGCAGTTCATTGTTTGGCTGCAAGGTAAAGGACACACTCCTCAGGTGTGAGCAAGATGGAAGGACCCTGTCTGCAGTGGGAATACATTTTTTGACCCCTCAAAGAACCTTCTCTAGGAACCAAAGAGGTTGTTGAAACACGTGGTTCAGAAAGTCTCAGGGTCCTTTCCAAGATTCACATGGAGATAGTTCCCCTAGGGCAGTGGAGGGAACTCAAATAGAAGACTACATGGCAGAGGAAGCCTACAGAACCAAGGGCCTAGAGATTCCTTCTCTGACAGACTGTACCAGTACTCCTGAAAGGAGACCCAGTTGTCTGGAGGCAATCGGGGGTCAATTATCCCTGTACCAGAGAGCTTGGCTAGACATCACAGAAGATACATGGGTGCAGAGGATTATTTCCAGAGGTCATACAATTCCCTTTTCCTTTCCACCTCCATCTGTATGGAGATTTCCCAGTTTTCCATCCAGTCAGAGTAAAGCAGAAGAACTAGAAATACAAAAGCAGCTAGAAAAGAGTCATCCAGGAGGTCCCACCAGACCAGAGAGAATCCAGAGCTTACACAAATCCAGGAGGTCCCACCAGACCAGAGAGAATCCAGAACTTACACAAATCCAGGAGGTCCCACCAGACCAGAGAGAATCCAGAGCTTACACAAATCCAGGAGGTCCCACCAGACCAGAGAGAATCCAGAACTTACACAAATCCAGGAGGTCCCACCAGACCAGAGGGAATCCAGAACTTACACAAATCCGGGAGGTCCCACCAGACCAGAGAGAATCCAAAACTTACACAAAGAAATCAGAGGATTTGAGACAGATTTTGGATCTCAGCAACTTGAACAAATCACACAAAGCTTTGGATGGTCACGGTTCATTCCATTCTTCCCTTCTTGTGCAAGGACAACTGATGTGCTCAATAAACCTTCAGGATGTCACACAAAAATGAACAGACAATACAGAAGGTAGCTACACATCTAGCTGGGAGCCAGTGATTACCAGTTCAGAGCACTGCCCTTTGGCTTCACCACAGCCCCCAGGCTGTTCACCAAATGCATGGCAATGGTAGCAGCTCACTTCAGACTGCAGGGGTTCCAAATGTTTCTGTAGCTGGACAACTGTGTCATTACTGCCCTGACCAGACATCTACTAATAAGAGGATGAGATCAGGTACTCCAGACTTGCTCTCATCTTGGGATAACCATAAATAACAACAAATCTCAGGTAGAATCTTCTCAAACATTGGAATTCATAGGAGCAAATTTCAACACAGTATCAGTGATGGTTTCTTTTCCTCTCTCAGGAGTATAAATCAGATTTCAGGTCAGACAAATAATTCACAGTGCCACAATCTCAGACTGATTGATTCTAAAAGCCTTGGGATCACGGTCAGTGGCTGTAGTCCTAATTCATCTAGAAAGATTTTACATGAGAATTCTTCAATAGGTATTAGCAACACAATGGTCTATTTTTTTACCAACCCATGTCAGCTCAAGTAAGAACCACTCGGGCATGCAAAAGATACCGTTGGTGGTGGATTCAATCAGATCAGGTTTTACAAGGCTGTCCTTTCATTCTCCCTCAGCCCAAGGCCATAGTGACCACAGATGCATCCCCGGTGTGAGTGAAGGGGGGCACTTCTTGGGGAGAACAGTCCAAGGCATTTGGTCCCCCGAAGAGGTCAACATGCATATCAATGTCTGGAAATGAGAGCAGTGCTTTTAGTGTTTCAGGCCTTCCAGGACTCTCTCCCTTTCTGGACAGTTGCCATTCAGACAGACAAAATGTCAGTAACTTAGTACAAACAAAGAGGAACTAGGTCTTACCCCTTATGTTGAGAAGCCCTCAGAGAGTGGCAGTGGGCTGTCTCATCCAACCATTTTCTGATAGCAATGCACATTCCGGGGAAGTCCAACATGATAGCAGACAAATTGAGCTGGTCCATTCTACTACCTCACGAGTGGTCTGTCAACAACAAAGTGGCAAAAATAATTTTTCACCAATGGGGCTGGCCTTGCTGCAGTCTCTTTGCATCTCCAAAGAACAAGTTCATCAGCTTCTTTGACGTAATCCCCCCACCGGGGTAGACAACAAGAGACCCCCTGGTCTCCTCTATGCATATCCTCTAAATCCCTTATCTCCAAATTGCTGCAGAAAGCTTTCCAGTTAAAGAGCAGTGCATCTTACTACCTCAACAGATGTGGTTCCCCTTTCTTTAGCCTCCTCTAATTTACCCATCTTGGATTCTGGATCTAGTTCCAGATGATCTATCTCGCCCAACATGATTCACCTGGATATCTCAAAAAGCTGACAGCATGGTTTCTCCACTTCCTTTAACAGCCAGACAAACCACACTCTCGTCCCCGACCATCATATGCTTTTATCTTCCAATAAAGCTTCTGCAAGAAAACTTTACAGAAGTAAATGGAAGAGGTTTGCTTTTTGGCGCTTCAGAAACATGAGTTTGAGAATGCCACACTGGTGTCATCTAAACTTTGTAAGGCCTTCTTGAGACATACACTTCTTTTGAGACCTCCATATAAAGATCCAGTTACTTCATGGCAGTTAAAGTTGGTACTGCAGGCATTGATTCATTTTCCCCTTTGCACTAGCAGCAAAATGTGATCTTAAGTTTCTGACCTGGAAGACTTTCTGGTGGCTATCACCTCTTCTAGAAGGATTTCAGAACTTCAGGCATTGTCTTCTAAACCTCCCTAGTATATTTTTCATAGGGATATATTAACATTGCGAACCAATCCAGCTTTCCTTCCTAAGGTGTGTCAGAGTCTAACATCAACCAGGCTGTTAATCTGCCAGTTTTGTTTCCTAAATTTGCACACAACGGTGATGTTGCACTTACTGGATGTTCACAGACAATTACATTTTTACTTGCACAGAATAAAGAAGTTAGAAGGATGGATCAATTATTTGTCTCCTTTTGCAGATTCTAAATTGAGTAAATCAGTTGCAAATGTAACTTTAGCCACGTGGCCCACAGATTGTATATCATTTGTCTACAGTAAGTTTGGTCTGTTCTTACCAAAACCTTTAAGAGCCCACTCAACTAGGTCCATGGCTACTTTTTCAGTGTTTCTATCTAGGGCTTCCATGGTTCATAGGTAGGTATTGGGCTATCTGCCCGAAGGCATTTATAAGCCTAGCCGGAATGTGTTGGCTTTCGCCGCCCCCTTAGATTAGTTAGTTCCCTGTGCCTCTGTCCAACAGAGACATTGAAGTGATCCCCGGGGTAAACTTTCTGTTTCCCATCCACTCGTCAAGGTTTCTGTTGAAGAGGGATAGCGAGGAGCTCTGCCTAATGTAGATTGGAATCTTTCCAGACCATGGGAAGTCTCTGGGACAGGAATCTATCCCTCCAGCACGTCCTATTTATTGTTGTGGTGAGGTTTAGATCCCTGTAGCGTGTGGCTCAAAGGGATATGGTTTTCTTTTAGGTGGGGCATGTCCATCAATTCTGGGTTGGACATGGCCTTGTATGTCAGGCAGAGATCTCCTCTGAGTAGGCAGTATGCAATTGAGTACAGCTGGAGTTTCTTCACTCGAGCTGCATAGGGCATCTGCTTGAGACCAGTGATCCTCTTGGTGAGGTACTTCTGTGGTCTTTCCAGTTGTTGCAGGTGTCTTTTAAGGTACATCCCAAATGGGGCATTGTACTCTATAATGGGTCTGATGGATGATGCGTAGAGGGGCCCAGTGCCCTCTTTTTTGATCTGGATGTAAACCCTTTTGTGATTAGGTGGGCCATATAGTAGGATTTTCTAACCACTTTGGCAATGTGATTATCAAAGGAGAGGTTACTATCTACTTGGGTCCCCAGATCCCTTATTGCGTCTTCTGTATTTAGGGGGCTACCACCTATGTGGTAGTTTGTGGGTACTTTGTTTTTTCCAAATGGGATGACTATGCACTTTTTGGCATTTAGCTTGAGGTCATGGTTTTGACACCAGGTATCTGTCTCAGTGAGACCCTTTTGGAGGATGTCTGTGTCAGCTGGAGAGTCATTTATAGCCCCTAGTTTGCAGTCGTCTGCGAACTTGGTCAGCCATAGTCCTCCTGTGCTTGCCTGTACCTCTGAGAAGTATATGCCGAACAGGAGAAGTCCTAAGACTGAGCCCTGGGGAATGCCACTTGTAACCAATTTAGAGTCAGACCTAGCTCCCACAACTCTTACCATGTGGGTTCTGTCCATGAGCCAGTTGGCAATCCATCTCATGAAGTAGGGGTTTATGTTCAGGCTGGTGAGCTTGTCTATAAAACCTGAGTGGGGAATGGTGTTGAAGGCCTTTGCGAGGTTTAGGCAGGCTGTGTGGACCACCTTTCCCTCACCTATAGCCTTGGTAACTGTCTCAAAGAAGTCCACCAGATTTAGGAGGCATGATCTGCCCTTAACAAAGCCGAACTGGGTAGGGTCCAGTGTTTGGAGGTTCCCAATATCTCTGTTAATGAGATCCATGATGATGTGCTCCATAGCTTTGCAGACCAAGCTAGTCAGGCTTATAGGGCGATAGTTCCCAGGGTCCGTTGTGGGTCCACCTTTGTTGAGTGGAATAACTGTTGCTGTGTGCCACTCTATGGGTACGTAGCCTGTGGAGATGCTGAGTTTAAACAGTGTGTTTAGATGAGTGGTTAGTTCATCTTTGAGCTCGTGTAGGATGCAGCCTGGGACATCGTCTGGTCCCATTGATGCTGTGTTTTTGGCTTTGGAGAGGGCTGTTTTAACCTGAGTGTCTGTGATTTCAGGGGCACTACACTCTTCTGGTATAGTTATGGGCCCTTTTGGGGGTGAGAGGGGGGTGAACTTTGCACTGAACCTGTCTGCCAGGATGTTGGCTATATCGGTTGGTTCGGTGTATTTTGTGCCATTCTGCACAAACTCCGAGCAGATCTGAGAATTGCCACTTAGATTCATGACATAGCTAAAGAATGCTTTGTGGTTATCTTTGGAGTCCATGGCAATTTGTCTTTCGAAGCTAGCCATGGACAACATATGTGCTTCTGCAACTTGGGCCAATCATCATACCATTATTGCTCATTTATTATTTATTTATTTATTTATTTGTCATTTGTTAACCAGGTTAGTCCAACTGAGGCAGGGGCCCATTTTCAGTGGAGACCTGAGGAGAAAATTTCCAACAACAAAATGCATAGAAATTATAGAAATCACAGAAATTACACTACTAACTCCAAAACCAAAAAAAAAAAATAGAAATTGCATACAATCAGAATTGTAAAAGATTAGTACTAGAGTAACAGATTAAAACTGATTCAGATTTTGTACATAATTAAGTAAGGGACAAAGAGTCAAGGCTGTACAAATAATTGAATAACAATCGCTCAAAAGTTTATACAGAATTCTAAAAAAAGTTTATTTACTCACTTGAAAAATTTTTAAAGTTCATTCACTAAAAAAGTTCATACATGCAGATATAGAGGAAGAAGGTACCTATGGCGAGTAGAGAGAAGAAAGTAAATACAAGGGTGTAACATGTATACAAACGCTCTGGATATGTTAGGGGTTGGTGCATTATGGGTAAGGGAAGAATTCTCAAGGAGAAGAGTAGCCTTTGGCTCAACCATGCTCAGGAATATGCTTCCTTAGAGTCCACCCAGGATTTTTTGTTAGTGGGGACTCTGTCCCAACTGTTGAAGAATGAATGAAAATTGACAGCCTCAGCGAAAGAAGTTAAATGCTCACCTGCCCCTCCGCGGCCGGCCGGGATTGGAGCGAGGTCCCCCGAGGGGCTCCGAGGACTATAACGTTCATCTGTGTTATCCATTCTCATTCTACTTCAGCTCCCCTCCTACCAATCCCCAACCTTTTTACAATAGATTTCTGGAAGAACGAGAACTTATAAGTGCACCCCTGCTCCTTAAATTGAGCTCCAGATAATGGCTTCTTCTGTCAGGAATGTTCTGATAATGTTTCTTATATTATGTCAACCAGCAAACAAGATCTGAGATTTGTTAGAGGTTGGTGCATTGTGGGTAATGGAGGAGTTCAAGAGCATTTTTAGTGGCCACAAGCTAAACTAATGGTCGAGTCGGATCCAAACCCAACTGTTGTGGAAAAATGACAGATGGAACGTTAAGGTGAGTACATAACTCCTTTTTATTGATGACCTAAAAAAAGTTTTATAGAGAATTGAGAAACAAAAGGCAAAAGGAATTGAAACACTACCAAAAAAAGAAGAAATAAACACATTTTTCTATGAAGATCCTGTGAAACATAACAAAGATGCTGAATGGCTAGAAGAAGTAAAAGAAAGAATAAGACACTCAAATGTACAGCATATGAAATGGGATGAAGTAACAACCAGATAAACTGAATGAAAACTCCTAATTGTAAAACTCCAGGCCCAGCTGTAGTACCTGACTTCCTGCTTAACATCTTTAGATGAAGATTTAGCTTATGAGTAAGAACTGTTTATATGCATATCTTGAAGAGGCACCAACCTGATTAACAACAGGAAAAACTATTCCTACTTGAGAACAAACCTGCAAGTTATCCTAAAAACTGTAGACCAATAACTTGCCTTCTAATGATGTTTAAACTATACACTGGAATTGATGTCGACAGAGTTTATACTCTTTTAGAAGAAAACTCAATCATGGCAATAGAACAAAATGGTAACAAAAGAAAGTTGAATGGAAAAAAAGGATCATTTGTTGATAAACTCATAATGGAGAGCTGTAAAAATGGGAACAATGTAAGTATGGCATGGATAGACTACAAAGAAAGAATTTGACAGCATCCCATATTCACGGATAAAGAATGCTTACAAATTTTATTTATTTATTTTACATTTGTTGACCGGGATAGTCTGACTGGATGCATGTCCATTTTCAGCGGAGGCCCGGGAAGAAAAGCTCCACATTAAGACCATTTACAAGACAGAAATCTTGACCATATACAGATAATGTCAGACAGGTAAAACATTTCAAATACATGAACATTTATATAGTACTGTTACAGTAACATACCCGACTAAATAAGTTAAAAATTTTGAGTAAAAGGATTAATAAAAAAATTTTTTTGAGTTTTTAAGGGGTAACATTGTTTATAAAGTTTATCAAACCTTAGGAGGTGAGCTACTACAGTAGGAATTAGAGAATATCAGAGCACCTGAAATAGCATGTTAAAGATAGATAGTAAAGAATGGTCCTACTAGGGGCGAAAGTGTCAAGTCAGGATTTGTGCATGGGCAAAGCCATTGGGCTTTAAGGAAGAATCTTAATTGCCTCTTGAAAAGTGGGGTAGTTGGAAGAGTGTTCCAAGAGTTACCAACAGAGTTTGAGAACGAGCTATCTCCAGATTTGTTGTTGGACTTTAAGCTACTAGTACCTTGTTAGCTGATCAAAGGGTTATTTGATACATATGTATGAGATTGATTGCATTACAACAACCATGAAAAACAGTGGCAAACCACTTTACATTTGTGCCATCATAAAGGTTAAATTATTATACCAGGGATAAAAATTCAAAGTGGGATAATCCGTGGTGACTCTTTTTGTCACAGCTGCTCTTTTGTCTTGCCTTTAACCCATTAAGTTGTCTAATTAACAGATTAGGTCATGGCTACAATTTGGCTCCTAGAAGACAACAAAGTCTTCTCACCTTCTTTTTGGGAATGACTTAAAACTGTGTAGTTAGTCACATGGAGAACTGAAAGCATGACTTCAAGTGGTCAAAACGTTCTCAGATTATATAAAAATATCATATCTGATGTGTTAATCTTCACCTAATCCTTGACAGTGGGTCCGGTTCCGAACCCTTGGAACTTACTCCGCCATTATTTTCCAGCTCACGCTCTCCAAACTCTTAAGTCTGGCTCTACCCATAATGCTCCTTACAGAGATTACCTTAGATCTCGTTTGCCACGTCACAGATCAGATGTGCCTTCATCATCTCTTGAGCCTTGGCGAATATTTGCGAGTTATAAAACTTATTCTATAAATATTTTTACCTACAAACCTCTTTCTAGTTAACTCTATCTACCTTTTTTACCTATCTAAACTACCCACTACTCTGTTGCTGTTTTCTCTTACTGTGGGGTATTTTTCTCCTTACCATTGTTGGTAACTCTCTCTTACCCTTAGGGTATTCTTGTTACCATCATTGGTATTTCTTTCCTCCTTGTCTTCCAAAAAAAAAAAAAAAAAAAAAAAAACTCTCTACTTATATCTTCTAGCCTTTTCTTACCTTCAAATATGTCTGAGAAGAAACAATCTCCAATGAAACCTAAGGGATATCTAGGTTTCGAGATGTACGAAGTGTGAGGGGAAAATACCCAACTCTGACGGGCATACCCTGTGTGTGTATTGTTTAGGTGACCTACATTTACAAGACAGTTATGCTATTTGTCACAGGTTTTCTTCCCATAATGGAAAGAAATAATAAGCTTCTGTTGAAAGGCCTGTTAAAATCTGCTTTCAGCGAGGCCATTTCTGAATCCACAGAGAAAACTGTGGAAGCAGGAACTTCTTCCCACAGTTCAAAAAAGAAACCTTCTTTGGTTCAGAGTTCTTCAGAACCAATGAGAAAAATTGCTAAAACTTCTTCAGCACTGAAAAGCTCTTTGGCACTGGGAGAATTAACAGTACCTAGCAAGATGCCTTTGGAACACTGATGTCTCAGTGTCTGGTCTGACTGAGCTGTCGGTACTGAAGACTTCAGATTTATTTACTGCACCAAGGATGTTGTATTCTCCTTCTGTGGACCCCTTTAAGGACAAGCCATTTGTGGAAGTCAGATGGTCCAGATCTCCTTCCACTGTATTGGTGAGGTCTACTAAAAGTTTATCGGAACAGGACATTATGAGGTTAGTGGACCAGCTCCTAGTGGCAAGAGGATTAACTTTGGCTCCGAACCAATCTGGCATCAAAACTGCTCATACCATGACACCTACATACACTCCTTCAGCTCTATCAGAGCCCTTGGAGTCCTCGCTTCTGACAGTCCTGGCTCTGACTAAGTCAGTTCTGGCAGCCTTCCCATCTTCGGTTCCAAATAGAGCCTTGAGTTTTTCCGGGTCTTCTGCACTGGGAGACTCCTGGGGTCGAGACTCTATGGTTGGTTCCAGGATGGTATGGTACACTTTCGGCTCAGTCTGAGCCATTCATGCCTCTCGGAGCATCGGCCCTTGTAGTTCAGACTCAGGCTCCAGGTGTGGAGGCGGTCTCATCGGTGCGGGCATGTGACCCCAGTTCTGAAGCAGTCCTTTTTGGTTCCAGGCTCCCGCCCCTGTACAGGGAGGCCTGCCTTCTGTATCATGGAGAAGGCATTACCCCTTGGGGATTTTCAGTCATTGCCTTCCCTTTTGAGGCAAATATCTTCCCCTTCCTCTTGGCCAGAGCTGCCATTGACCTCACCCCCCGGACAGAAGGCACAAAAGCCCCAGGTAACACCCACTCTGGTGGTTACCTTTTCGGAAACTTCTCCGGAACTTCGGAAACTTCTCCGGAACTTCCCCCCAGAGAAGTACCTGCGAAGAGGAAATGCAAGAGGAAAGCACCTCAACTCCCCAGAGGAGTCTTACACTGAAGATACAGACTTCGATGAAGGCGAAGGTTCCCCAAAGTCACTCCCTGAAGATGTTTCCTTTGGGGATGTCCTTGAAATACTGAAACAGAGAGGTGACTGGTTGTCCACACAACCTTCCACAGAGGAGTCCGTATACCTGGAGGCTTTTCGCACCCAACCCTCCACTTCCTGGATTTTTCTGCCCGCTGACGAACTGCTGAAATTAATCCATCAGCGGGCTTGGAAGATACCAGACACCAGAGAGCCTATTCCTAAAAGGCCTGACCGTATTTGTCTGCACCAAAGGATAAACCCCATTGGTCCACAGGAATCCCTGTTGATGCTGTGGTGGTAGCAGCAGCCAACAAAAAAGAACTCTCAGAAGAGAGTCACACTTTCCATCCTCCTAACAAGGAGTCTAGGACCTTGGATAGATTTGGGAAGTGTGTTTATGCTTCAATAACCTCTGACTACAACAAATTAAGCTGAAGAAATTGCAGCGAGACTTCAGAGATTTTTCTACTGGGCGAGTCTTCGTATGGCCCAGGAGCACTGACTCTAACTCACTAGCTACCAATCAAATTCATAATTTGGCGCCTCTTGATTCAACACTTACAGCCCCTGTTTCTATTGGACCTTTGAGTTCAGTCCCCATGCCTTTGATACAGGATGATGTCACAGAAGAAGCGTTCACCACGCCGCCAGAGATACCAACAAGGGTAGTCTCTGCAACAGCGACTTCAACTCCACTTTCGAATCAAGAAGCGGACAGAGCTATTGGTTTTCAAAAAAACTTAGGTGCCATACCAAAACAGAATGTCCAGGACAGTACTTGTTTTTTACCCTTTCCGATAAGGAAGCAAGCTTCAACGCGCGAACGTCTTGGCAGTTGGGAGACCAGGAAACAAAAGTTTTCGGGGGAAAACGCGTCGTATCAGAGAAGGAGACAAAAACATTAGAACCATTGTTCTTTAACATGTCAAGGTATGTACTTTCTAAAAATGATCAAGACTTGTTAAAGGACTATCATTCGTCCCTTCACAGGGCAGTGTTTTATCAGACATACTTATTGATTTACGCTTGTTTGGGCGAGCAGTTGCTCTGAAGCTATATTTTTATACAGACGCTTCAAGATATAAGACTGAGAATGTATCTGGTCTGCATTTCTACAAAAAGAAAAGTTCTTATACACCTCCATTGCCAGCACATGTTGAATCTTTTATAAAAATGTGCGAACAAGATTTATATCAATATTTCTTTAGCGGTGAAAGAAAATGTTTGTTTTTTAACATGTCTAGAGATATTAGATTGTCTTTAAATAAGCTGATTAATGATTCTTCTATTGTATTGAGACCAGTAGACAAGGGCGGTGGTATAGCTCTGTTTGATTCTGAGAATTATCAAACCCTGATGTTAGATATGTTAAATGATGATGCGACTTATTTAAGGATAGATCAAAGAAAGCTCTCAGGAATCATTAATGCTATCAAAGACGACTTATATGATCTACTTGTGTGTTGTCAGTTATCACCTAGTCTTTATGAGTTTTTACTTAATGATAGCCCAGTTGTTCCAATCATCAAGGGTTTACCAAAACTTCATAAAGGTACCTTTCCCCCTCCTTTGCGTCCAATAGTATCTAGTGAAAAGTGGGTCACAGAAAATATCTCTATATACTTAGAAGACACACGTAGACCTTTAGTTGATGAGGTCCCGAGTATCCTTAAAGACACCCATCAGCTATTATCAGCTTTAGATACATTATAGACACATCTTATAAAAGGTAAACATTTATTAGTGTCTATGGACATTCAAAGTCTCTTTACTTCTATCCCTAATGACCAAGGGATACAAGCAATAAGAGAAGTACTCCAAGTTTTTCCTTCTGTGGACAGGAATCAGGAAATTTTAATATGTCATCTATTAGATTTAGTTTTAAATAATAATGTGTTCTCATTTGAAGGCAACTTATATTTACAAGTATCTGGGGTGGCCATGGGCACCCCTTGTGCGAACACGTACGCAAACCTAATCTTATATCACTGGGAAAGGGAATATGTTTTTACAAGTATCTATTTTAGCAAAGTTCTATTTTAATATGTCATCTATTAGATTTAGTTTTAAATAATAATGTGTTCTCATTTGAAGGCAACTTATATTTACAAGTATCTGGGGTGGCCATGGGCACCCCTTGTGCGAACACGTACGCAAACCTAGTCTTATATCACTGGGAAAGGGAATATGTTTTTACAAGTATCTATTTTAGCAAAGTTCTAGTCTATAAACGTTTTGTAGATGACATTTTAATTGTTTGGGATGGTTCCACAGAAGAATTCTGTTTATTTAAAAATTATCTTGAAAGCACGACAAATTTTCTCAAATTTACAGCAGTAACTTCTTTTGACTCGGTATGTTTTTTAGATGTCTCTCTAGATATTAGAGATGGTACACTGACTTCAACATTGTATAGAAAATTATGTTGGAGAAACACAATTTTACGTTATGATAGCATGCACCCACGTCATGTTTTTAGTGGGATAGTTAAAAGTCAGTTTATTAGACACTCTCAGATTTGTAAAGACAACATGGATCTATTAATAGAGGCTGACAAAATGGAAAAAATATTTTTAGATAGAGGCTATGATCAAGAGTTAGTAAAGAATATCAGAAGGCAAGTTTTAGATAGAGCAGAAACACATAGAACTGCAACTAGATACAAACACTCATTTTTTCCTCCTCATACAAATGAAAATAAAAAAGCACAGATATGAGGGTGAGCTTTGTGACTACTTACACCAATGATAGTGTAAATATTAAGAAAATTATTGCTAATAACTGGAAAGTTTTATTAATAGATGACCGCACTTTGAATTTAGTAGGTAAGAACCCTCACTTTATCTATAGAAACAACAAGAACTTAAAAAGACTTTTATGTGATAAGGCAAATAATGGAAGACTTGATATAGTACATTTAAGGAATAATTTTGGTACGTTTCCTTGCAACCATTGCAATTATTGTAAGTATCTAACTAAAAAACAAGAATTCATACATTCAGATCTTTCCTATACATTTGTACCTAGATTCCAGGTTACCTGTGATACCACAGGCATAATATATCTGGCCACCTGTGAACAATGTTCAGTGTTCTACATAGGCCTGACAAAGAGGAAGTTGAAAAATCGCATTTATAACCATCAATATGACATCAAAAATAAAAATGAGCTTAATGCTCTAGCAAAGCATATCCAACTTTTCCCTGGTCATACCTTTGTGTTTAGAGTATTACAAATAGTAGAACCGAACATTAGAGGTGGTGATTATATGAATTTATTAGAGTTGAAGGAACTGAAATGGATCCTTAAGTTAAAAAGTCACTATCCCCCTGGACTTAATGCCTATGTCTCATTAAGATCTTTTTTGAATACACGCAGATGAATAGTTGTATATTTATTTATCCATATTTACTTATTTATCTATACATATATTTTTATTTATTTAATCATTCATCTAATTGTTATATATATTTATACATATTTATAACATGGAACCTGATTTTAAACTGATTTTAGCATGGATTTACAGTATTAAATCTTTCGTGTAGACAAGGCCTTATAATTAGAAAATGTTTTATAAATTCTATACATATACATTACTTTGTTTCTACAAATAGCAATATAGTTTAAAAGTAAATAAGAAGATTGTTCATAGAATAGTTTGCATATCATGCATAAATATTTAAGTTTTTATCCAGGGACTTGAACCTATGAATTTTGCAGAATTTTGCACTGTTTAGTTTGTATATTAACGTGCATTAAGATTTCACAGGCATATTTTATATGAGTTTTCATATGCCTTAATTTGAAGCAGTGAGGTTTCTTACATACTTTTTATTAATGCTTTTATTTAAATTCTAAATTTTAAAATATTTTTTATAAATAAAAAAAGTTCTGCATTACCCAGTGCTTTGCCCAGATGAAGCTTTCAGCTTGCATAGTCATGTTGTTTGAAGCGTTTCCCTTTTAAGGGTTGATTGTTTTATTGTGAAATTAATTGAATAATTTGAATGTATCTTCACTATATATTCTCTGAAAATTCATTCATTGTATACATGGTCTGAAGAAGCGTATCAGGAGATACGCGAAAGCGCTTACCTAACAAAGTCTTTCTTCTTTTATTGATAATAGTCGTGGTGAGTTTAAGTTTTGCCTACCAGTACTTTGCTTTAAGGTCTTTGAACTATATGACGCATTTCACCAGATTACAAAGAGACTTAATTAAGGAACTTTCTAACACTCTGGCAGGAGCAGTAGCTGTGGAGGTTCAGGATAAGGTGCAGCGTTCGACCCACAAATCCATCTCCAATTCATCCATAAGGCTCATAGCACATGCAGCTGAAGGGACGTCCAGAGCAGTAGGTTCAGGCAAGATGGAATTCCTGAATG
This sequence comes from Protopterus annectens, assembly GCF_019279795.1. Classification (NCBI taxonomy): domain Eukaryota; kingdom Metazoa; phylum Chordata; order Ceratodontiformes; family Protopteridae; genus Protopterus; species Protopterus annectens. Next base: position 874,589,472 of record NC_056750.1, on the reverse strand, counting down.
CACTTATGTGACTTCATGAAGCCATTCAAAGCATCATTCGTCAATGCACCCTTTGGCGGATCTACCCTTTTTGGCCCAAACGTTAAGGAAACTCTGACCAGAAGTGAGCAGGATGGCAAGACCCTATATGCCGTGGGTGTATGTTTCTCTACCCTTCAGCAACCGTACTCAAGATATCAGAGGAGTGGGAAACTATGGTTCAAGAAATCCAAAGGGCCTTTCTATGACTCCCGTGGTAAAGATTTCCCCCGAGGTAGAGGGGGAAATAATGGAAGACGCCACCCTAGGGGCCAGAATGGACAGCAAAATCAGGGGTCCAGGGAATCCTTCTCTGGTACTTCTATCAGCATCCCTTAATGGATGCCCTATTGTCTTCCTCTGGAGGCAGTCGGGGGATGATTATCCCTGCACCTACCAGCCTGGCAAATAATAACTTTGGACAAATGGGTGCATGGAATAATATCCAGAGGCTACCAAATTCCCCTGTTTGTGAACCCCAAACCTCAGACAAAAATCCCAGATGTTCCACCCAATCAAAGGGAAGCAGCAGCTTTAGAAATCCAGAAGCTGCTAGACAAAAGAGACATCCAAAAAGTCCCACCAGACCAGATAGGATCCAGGGTTTACACAAGATTCTTTAGTGCCCCAAAAAACAGGGGACTGGAGACCGATTTTGGATCTCAGCCAATTCAACAAATCAGTCCACCAAACCAAATTCCGAATGGTCTCGGTACAAGCCATACTTCTTTCTAGGAAAAAGGTGATTGGCTGTGCTTGATAGACCTCAAGGATGCTTATTACCAATAAAGATGGAAAAAGCTCCAGAAAGTTTCTACGCTTCCAGCTAGGAGCCAGTCACTACCAGTTCAGAGCACTACCCTTTGGACTCACCACAGCCCTCAGGGTGTTTACCAAATGCATGGCAGTAGTTGCAGCTCATCTCAGACTGCAAGGGTTTTGAGTATTCCAATATCTTGACGACTGGCCCCTCACTGCTACCACCAGGCATCACTTGGAAATGGCAAGAGACTATATCCTGTTGTTTGCACATCCTCAGGCATTTCAGTAAATCTCAAAAAATCCAAGCTGCAACCCACATAATGTCTGGATTTCATAGGGGCGCAACTAAGCACGGTCTCAGGAATAGCTTCTCTTCCTCCAGAAAGATTACGAAGCATCAGGGCTGTGATGAGACAGATTATTCAAAAAGACAGAGTCCCAGCAAGGTTAATTCTTCAAACCTTGAGTTCAATGGCTGCCACCATCACTCTGGTTCCTCTAGCAAGATTTCAGATGCAAATACTACAGTGGTTACTAACAACACAGTGGTCTCTATCTCACCAATCAATGTCTTATCAAATTTTAGCACCCAATCTCTGCAAACAAGACCCCAAATGGTGGCTTCATTCAGATGAGATTCTCCTAGGCCGACCTTTCACTCTACCTCAACCCCAAGTCATAGTGACCGTGGATGCTTCCCAGATAGGGTGGAGGCAGCATTTCAAGGCACATGATCCCAACTGGAGGCCAACCTGCACATCAGTGTTGTAGAGATGAGGGCAGTGCTATCAGTGTTGTAGAGATGAGGGCAGTGCTATCAGTGTTGTAGAGATGAGGGCAGTGCTATCAGTGTTGTAGAGATGAGGGCAGTGCTATCAGTGTTGTAGAGATGAGGGCAGTGCTATCAGTGTTGTAGAGATGAGGGCAGTGCTATCAGTGTTGTAGAGATGAGGGCAGTGCTATCAGTGTTGTAGAGATGAGGGCAGTGCTATCAGTGTTGTAGAGAGATGAGGGCAGTGCTGTCAGTGTTGTAGAGAGATGAGGGCAGTGCTGTCAGTGTTGTAGAGAGATGAGGGCAGTGCTGTCAGTGTTGTAGAGATGAGGGCAGTGCTGTCAGTGTTGTAGAGATGAGGGCAGTGCTGTCAGTGTTGTAGAGATGAGGGCAGTGCTGTCAGTGTTGTAGAGATGAGGGCAGTGCTGTCAGTGTTGTAGAGATGAGGGCAGTGCTATCAGTGTTGCAAGCATTCCGGGATTCTCTTCCTCTAGGAACAGTTGAAATTCAAACAGACAACATGTCAGTGGTCTGGTACATCACCCAACAAGGGGGAACCAAATCATATTCACTATGTCGAGAGGCACTCAAGAGTGTGGCAATGGTCAATTTCTTTCAGCTGTTTTCTCACAGCAATGCACATTCTGGGAAGTTCCAATGTGATAGACAAATTGAGCAGGACTATTCTCATGCCTCATGAGTGGTCCCTGAATCCAATAGTGGCAGACAACATTTTCCGTCGATTGGGCCAACCTTGCTGTGACCTCTTTGATTCTCCCCTGAACAACAAATGCAGAAGTTACTTTGCCCTAATCCCTCTCCTGGGGGAGTCGCCCAATTCCAATTCTACACAGTTGGACGCCCGGTCTGTTAGATGCCTTTCCCCAGTTCCATTAAGCTCTCAATGTCTGAAGAAAGCAAAAAGGACAACGAATGCCATAATCCTCATTGCCCCATTCTGATCTTGACAAGTCTGGTTTCCCTTCCTTTGCCTTCATCTGCTACAGAAACCATGGACTCTGGACCCTGTTCCAGACCTGTTAATTCACCCAGAAGGCATGGTTCACCCAAACTTACAGGACCACAAACTGACTGTATGGCTTCTCCAATTCCCATGATTGCCAGGCAAGCCCCTCTGCACATCACAAACTAGAAAACTTTAACTGAGCAAATTGAGAAGATTTACTATATGGGCCTTAAATAAGGGACTTGATCCCTTCAATGCCCCAGCTGAATACATATTGGACTTCTTGAAAACTCTGAGTCTAGTTCCTCTAGTTCGACTGTAAAAGTTCAGTTGGCGGCAGTCACTAATTTTCATACTGGACACAATGACTTTTCAGTAATGTCCCACAAGCTTTCCAGAGCCTTCCTGAAAGGTTTGCCCTTGCTAAGAATCCCTTTTAAAGATCTGGTTCCTCCATGGGATTTGGCAGTAGTCCTACAAGTATTAATTCAAAGCTCCTTTGAACCAGCTGATTCTAGTCAATTAAAATTTTTGACTTGGAAGACTTCATTTCTAGTAGCCATCACCTCTGCAAGGAGAGTCTCTGAGTTGCAGGCTCTATCATGCAAATCACCCTAAAGACAGGGTTCAACTAAGAACAAATCCCTCAATCTGATGTTGTAAATCTTTGTTCATTCATTAAAAATAGGACCTCAGAACTGATACGGCCATTTCCAAGCTCGCGCAAGCCAAAAACTCTCATCTAAGGCCTACCCATAATGCCCCTCTCCTAGTTACTCCAGATCTCGTTTGCCGCGTTCCTAGTCAGACGTGCTAGCCATGTCTCTCAAAGCTAAGTAGAAAATTATTTTTAAGACAGTTTCTCTTCAAAATTATTTTAATTTTTAGTCATGTTAGCCTTTTCCCACTCTCGCCTATAACCTAATCCTATTTCCTACCCTTTACCTTGGTAATTTAATTTTTTACCTTTATTGGTACTGTCCCTCTCTCCTGTCTTTGACGGGCCTTCCCTTACTACTAGTGGTATTTTTTAAATAACATCATTGGTATTGTCTCCCTTAATTTTTCTATAGGATAGCCTTGTTGCCTTACTATTTCAGACAAAGCTAAATTGGGATTTAAACAGTGTGACAAGTGTGGACGTAAGATGCCTAACTCAGATACACATGTTCGTTGTGTCTACTTTTTGGGTGTGGATCATATTAAAGCTGACTGTGACATTTGTGCTAATTTTAGTAATCAGATACTAGCAAAACGTAAAAATAAACTTATTTTAAAAGGTTTACTCAAGACACCCTTTTCGGAGGCTCTATCTGGGTCAGAGGTCTCACCCCCTCCAAAGACCAAAAAACATAAGGAAAAACGGAGTCGCTTGGTTCCTGCATCGCTGTCAGTTACAGAACCAAGTCTGCTCCGTGCTTCACCGGTGCCCTCTTCACTGACCTCTTCGGCACCACGCTGTGTGTCTTTTTCCCTCTGTGCCGTCCATGATATTCACTCATATTTCAGTTCGAACCTCAGCACCACTGACTTCGGTGCCATCCTTGGATCCCACATCAACTCCGATGACTGTACATGCTTTGGCACTATCCCTGGCCATGGTGCATACAGTTTCTTCAGCTCCATTGGCTCCAAAACTCGAATACCTGCCAAGGATAAGATACTCTCCAACTTAAGACCCTTTTTTGGGGCAGAGGTTTAGCCCCTTTCTAGAAAGACTGGATTCTCCTTCAGCAGCCTCCTTTAGATCCACTAGGAGTTTTTCTGAATTAGATCTAGTGCGGGTTGTGGACCATCTTCTGGCAGCTAGGGGCTTGCCCATTCCAGTTAGACCTTCTGTCCCTCCTGGCTCTAAATCTTTACCAAATCTACCTGTGTTTATCCTCCTCCAGCCTTCACCCAGATCTCTGAGATCTCAGTACCAACTGTCTCGGCTCCGACAGCAGTGTTTTCCCTGTCGGCACTGACCACTCTTGCTACATTGGCTCTGGTGGAGCCCATGCTTTCTTGGAGCGGTGCTTGGACCATCCATACCTTGGTACCTAGTCCAGCGCCTATTTTCTCGCTGGCGCCGTCTATGTCCACGATTCTGATGGCTTCCAGTTCTTTCAGAGCTCCTCAACTGGAGGTGGGCTCCTCTGGGCGGGGTTTGACCCCAGTTCCGAGGTTGTCCCTCCCGGTTTTGGGCTCCCATCCTTCCTCGGGTGGACCTGCTGTCCAGGTGATGGAGAAGTTCCTTCATTCCGAAGGCTCACAGTCCGTGCCAATGACATCAGTATCAGAACCCCCCCCCCAGCATGCACCTCTCCCATCCCGCTATTTTGGGACACCGGTATGGAAGTCACAAGAACCCCCTTTGAAGGGAACCCCTTCTCTGGAGTCCTCCTCAGAAGATCCCACCGGAGAGCCACCCTGGAAGAAATGGTGCAAGAGGAAGCACCTTGATTCCCCGGAGGAATCCATCACCGAAGACACTGATTGTGAAGAGGGGGAAGGGTCCCCACGGTCTCCCCCAGAAGACATCTCATTCTGAGACATTCTCGAAATCCTCAAGCAACGGGGGGACTGGAAGTCCTCTTACCCTTCTTCTGAGGAATCTGTGTTCTTGCAGCCCTTCTGTGCCCAGCCATCTACTGCCTGGGTGTCCCCACCAGCAGATGACCTTGGTAAACTAATTGTGCAGAGTGGCTGGAAGGCCCCAGACAACATAGAACCTGTCCCCCAGAGGCCAGACAAAATTTTATCTACACTTGAAGACCAGCCCCACTGGTCCAGGCAGTTGACAGTTGATTCTATGGTCGTGACAGCGGCTACCAAGAGGGAACTGGCAGAAGATAGTTCCACTGTCCATCCTCCAAAATGGGAGTCCCAGACCATGGACAGACTAGGGAAGTGGACCTATACTTCAGCGACCTTCGCCATTCGGTTGCTGAACTATCTGGCGGCACACTTTACTCACCTCCAAAGAGACCTAATTTAAAAATGTCTCCCTCTTTGGTGGGGGTACTGCCTGATGAGGTGCGTGATACTGTCGCCTCGCAGCTAGCTACCCTTGAATCCATCTCAAACTCCTCGATGCGTTTGATATCTCACACCACCGAGGGGGAAGCTTGAGCTGCCGCATCTGGTGTTGTCATGAGACGTAATGCTTGGATGCTGTTGTGTGACTTTGCAGATCCCTTTTAATCTTCCTTCATCAATGCACCTGTCGATGAATCTGCACTGTTTGGACCCAAGGTACGAGACACACTTGCTTGTACTGAGAAAGACGGAAAGACCTTGTCTGCTGTGGGCATACACTTTTCCAACCCCCAGAGGTCCTACTCCAGGAACCAGAAGGTTGGAAAGATGTGGTTCAAGAAATCCCAAGGATCCTTTTATGACACTCATGGTGAACAATCCCCCTGGGGCAGAGGGGGTAACTCATATGGAAGATGCCCCTTTCATGGTAGAGGGGTCTGCATAACCAGGGTGCTAGAGATTCTTTCTCCGGCAGACCCTACCAGTGCTCCTGAGCAGCGGCCCGATTGCTTTCCTCTGGAAGCAGTCAGGGGGGGTCATTTTTCTCTGCATCTACCAGCCTGGCATCTTATTACTACCGATATTTGGGTGCAGAGAATAATATACAGAGGGTACCAAATACCATTTGATTTAACTCCCAGACCCGTCAAACGAATCCCCGATGTACCACCCAATCAGAGGGAATTAGCAGCCTTAGAAATAGAAAAGCTGCTAAGAAAAATTGTCATCCAACCAGTCCTACCAGACCAGACAGGATCTGGGTTTTACTCTAGGTTCTTTTTAGTGCCATAAAAGACAGAGGACTGGAGACCAATCCTGGATCTCAGCCTATTGAACAAATTTATCAAACCTCAAAAATTCCAGATGGTCAAGGTACAGTCCATTCTTCCCTTCCTAGGGAGGGACAGTTGGATGTGCTGTATATACATACACATCCTGGAGGTATCACCACTCCCAGAGGTTTCTCCGCTTCCGTCTGGGAGCCAATCACTACCAGTTCAGGGCACTGCCATTCGGTCTCTCGACAGCCCCCCTGAGTGTTCACCAAATGTATGGCAGTTTTGATAGCTCATCTTCGACTACAAGGATTCCAAGTGTTTCCCTATCTAACCAAAAAATAAGGCACTAGAGGGTTCACCAGGTAGCAAACCAACTTTAATGAACACACAAAAAAACAACAAAACGCCTTAAACTGGACCACAGCGTTTTCGTCAGGAAATTCATCAGATGAGCATACCAACAAAAATGAGTCCTTTATATATAGTCCTTAATAGGTCGATTAAGTAACCAATCCACAATTAAAGACATATTAACAAACTAAAATGTTTAAAAGGCGTCATAGGAAACAATGCATGCAGCTCCTGTCTGAATAGAACTACCATTCAGTACAAGTGTAAAAATAATAAGTAATACTTTAGCTAGATATGGGATGTAAATTAACACTAAATACATTTAAAAACATTAAAAACATTTAAAACGTTCATATAAAAAGTACTGATAAAGGCAAACAATAGTAAATCTGTAAAAGCCTGCTGTGTAGAGATCTTAATGAAACAGTGACATCTACTGGCCAAATGTTTTAGAGCAATAATAAAAATCTGTTTAGCAGCTCTTAATTTTAAGACTGGAAACCATGTCATTTAAATCAGGGTGTTTATTTGCTTCTAACACCAACTGCCAGTATAATTCTCTGTACTTCAAGCTTGTCTCCCAGGGACCACCCCTGGGATCAATTGGTAGTACCTCAATCACAAAAAAATATAAATCTCTTCCTGAACAGTCTAAGGTGTGTTTATATAAAGCATTGATGTTAAGTTGTCTATCTCGCCTTCATTCTTGCTGGATGGGTTCGGAGCCGACCTCGGCTCCGACTCGGCCACTCTAAAAGCTCGAGAGTTGGTTCCACTGGCTCGAGGCTCCCCTTATATCCCACAATGCTAGGCGTGAGTTACCTCAGATCTCGTTTGCCGCTACAGCGATCGAGGTGTGTTTTCTACCGGCTCCAGGTTAGTGAAAGTTAGACTAGTTTAAATTCTTTAGACTTAAGCTAGCTTAGTGTATTTTTCTTTCCCCTTAGTGTAGTGGATATTATCCCTTCTACCTTTTATCCAGCCCCCTTTTTTTCTAAAGAACTTATAGTTCTTTCCCTAAGGCCTTCGGGCCCTTCCTTCCCTGTCCTTAGGGTGTGTATGTGTTTGATTAGGGAGTTTTAACTTAACTTACCTTTAGTTTAAATAATTCCCTTTGAACCCCTATCAGTGTAATCTGTGTGTGTGTGTTTTCTGTGTGTGATTACACTTCGGTTCCTTGAGTATGTCCAAGGATACAAAGGTCTCAGGCTTCAAGAAGTGTGACTCGTGCTGTCAGAAAATGTCTCTGACAGACGGTCACACTTCTTGTGTGTATTGCCTGGGACCTTTACACCTGCAGGACTCTTGTGCTGTATGCCATGGCTTCAGCCCTAGAGTCCTGCAGGAGAGAAAAAATAAACTCATTTTGAGTGGTTTGATTAAGCCTGAAGGTTCCCTTTCTGTGTCATCGGGGAAACCTTCTAAGGCTTCCAAGACCTCTGCTCCAGCTTCAGAGTCGAGGCCTAAGGCTTCGAAGCCTACTGCTTCATCGGCTCCGGCTGGAGCCGATGAGTCTTTGACTGCAGTATCCGTGGTTTCCTCGGCTCCGGCCGGAGCCGAGGCATTAGAGATTCCTGGGTTGGCTCCGATCAGACCATCGGAGCCGACATCTAGAAAGAGATCAAGGTCACCGTCCCTTGGCTCCGTTCATTCGGCTCCAGCCTCTCCCCTGCTGTCTGAACGGAGCCATAGATCTCACTCCTCCAGGTCATCGAGGCTCTCAGATCACGACCTCCAGAGGGTAGTGAGTAGACTTTTGAAGTCCAAGGCACTGGCCCAAATGCTCCAGAGTCCGACGGTCTTCGGCTCCATCGTTGGCTCCGATTTCTTCTTTTGAAGAATCTCGGCGCCGGGCTTCCCTCGTCGGCTCCGAGGGGGTGAGTGGCATCGGACCCTTGTCTGACCCCCCTCTCCCTCTCGGTGCTTCGGCGCTGGTGAGTTCGGCTCCAACATCGGCCTCGGAGCCATCTCTGTCGGTGCCGAGGGAGGTTCTCAGCTTCTCGGAGCGGGGACCTCTGGCTCTGCCGGACAGGGGTGCGTTCGAGGTCATGCGGAGTGTGTTGGAACCTTGTTCGACTCCACAGTCGGCTCCGTCCGCCCCTCCCTCTTCGGTGCCTTTGTTATGTCGACTCACTCCCTCATCCCAGACCGCAGAGAGCCAGCTCCTCAAGAATCCCCTGTGGGGATCTCATCCTCTTCCGAGGCCTCTCCTGAATTGGCAGGGGAGCCCCCTAGGAAGAGAAAGTGTAAGAGGAAGCACATAGACTCACCTGAGTCTGTCACCTCTGACACAGATTTAGAGGATTCGAGGGTTCCCCGTTCCCCTTCTGAAGATGTCTCTTTCGCAGACATTCTAGAGATCCTGAAACAGAGGGGAAATTGGCCAGCCCTTAACCCTTCGGAGGATGAATCTGTGTATCTTGAGGCGTTTGGCTCTCGCCCTTCCACCTCCTGGGTGTCCCCCCCCTTTGATCCCCTCATGCAGGTGGTTGCAAAGAAGGCCTGGACGGCTCCTGATTCAGTGGACCCTACCCCCAGGAGACCTTCCAAATTTATAACAGCACCAACTGACAAGCAATTTCTCACAAAAGGTGTTTCTGTGGATGCTATGGTGGTAGCTGCTGCCACCAAGAAGGAACTAGCTGATCCTTCAGTGCCTGTTCATCCCCTAACAAAGAATCTAGGTCTATGGACAGGTACGGGAAGCGGATGTTCTCGTCAGCAACCTTTGCTATGCGTTCGCTGAACTACCTATGCCATTTTACTCGTCTTCAAAGAAACTTGATCAAAGAAGCGAGTGACATGTTGAAGGATCCTACGGCTGCGGGTTTTCAAGACAAGATGAACACTCAGCTGGCTACCCTGAACTCCATAGCTAACTCCTCCATGCGCCTCCTTTCTTATGCGGCTGATGGAGTGAGCAGGGCCGCAGGGACAGGTGTGGCCTTACGCAGGCATGCCTGGATGCGGCTATGCAACTTTGCGGACCCCTTTAAAACGTCATTCACTAATTCCCCGTTTGATGGATCATCTCTTTTTGGTCCTCAAGTGAAAGAAACCTTGACTAGGTGCGAGACAGATGGAAAGACTCTTTCTGCCGTCGGAGTCCGTTTTTCTACTCCTCCTAGGCCTTACCCCAAAGGCCAGAAAAGTGGGAAAATGTGGTTCCGCAAACAATCTCAAGGGACTTCGCCTGACGCACAGAGTCGGTTCCCCGCCAGAGGCAGAGGGGGGAACAACAATGGTAGACGTCGCCCTAGAGGCCGGGGGGGTCCGCAGAACCAGGGCAATCGAGAAGCCTTCTCTGATAAGCCCTTTCAGCATCCCTGAGGTGTTGCCCGACTGCCCACCTTCGGAGGCAGTCGGGGGAAGATTGTCACTGTACCCAGAAGCCTGGCTATCCCTGACTCAAGACAAATGGGTACAGTCCATCATTTCCGAAGGCTATTCCATTCCCTTCGTTCGCATTCCAAACCAATCAAAAAAATCCCTTCCAGATGTTCCACCCGCTCAAAGGGATCTTGCAGCTTTGGAAATTTCAAAGCTGCTTGCAAAAAGAGCAATTCAGCCAGTTCCAGCAGACCATCAAGGATCCGGAATCTACTCCAGGTTCTTTTTAGTTCCAAAGAAAACAGGGAACTGGAGACCAATTTTGGATCTCAGTATCTTGAACAAGTCAGTCAAGAAAACAAGATTTCGGATGGTCACGCTGCAGTCCATCCTTCCCCTTTTGGGAAAGGGAAACTGGATGTGCACTATAGACCTTCAGGATGCGTACTATCACATAAAAATGAACAGACGCTCCAGAAGATTCCTCCGCTTCAGGCTGGGAACCAGTCATTTTCAATTCAGGGCCCTGCCCTTTGGTCTCACCACTGCCCCCCGGGTGTTTACCAAATGCATGGCAGTGGTAGCTTCTCACCTGAGACGTCAAGGATTCCAGGTGTTTCCATATTTGGACGACTGGCTCCTCACAGCTCCCACCAAGCATCTTCTTCTAATGGCCAGGAACTATACCTTTCGCATTTGTCAAAATTTAGGCATTTCAATAAATTGCGAAAAGTCTGTTTTGTCGCCTTGTCGTACTATTACCTTCATAGGCGCAAATCTAGACACAGTCAACATGTCTGCGAGACTAACAGATCAGAGAATAACAGACATACACAAACTGGTCTCGCTCCTCTTCAGCAGCAACAGAATCAAAGCCAGGTTAGTTCTGAAAGTGTTGGGGATTATGGCGGCTGCCATACCTCTGCTTCCATTAGCCAGATTCCACATGAGAATCCTTCAATGGATGCTCTTCACGCAATGGTCATACCAGCAACTTCCGATGTCCCACACCATTATGATTACGCAGACATGCAGGAATCATCTTCTGTGGTGGATGTCTTCCCCTCAGCTCTTATTGGGAAGACCCTTTGTCCCTTCCTCCGGTTGCTACTCTGACAACGGACGCCTCCCTGATCGGGTGGGGGGGGGCATTATCAGGGCAGAACTGTCCAGGGCACATGGCAACCAGACGAATGCCACTTGCACATAAATGTTCTAGAGATGAGAGCAGTGCTTTTAGCGTTGCAAGCCCTTCAAGACTCTCTTCCCTTGGGAGCGATAGCAATCCAGACGGACAATATGTCTGTAGTGTGGTATATCAACAAACAAGGCGGAACCAGGTCCTACCCCTGTGTCGAGAAGCACTCAGACTGTGGCAATGGGCGATTTCTTCTCAGCGGTTTCTGATAGCAACGCACATCCCCGGGAAGTCCAATCAAATCACGGACAAGTTGAGCAGAGCTATCCTCATGCCTCACGAGTGGTCTCTGAAAGACTCTGTTGTGAGAGAAATTTTTCTCAAGTGGGGTCAGCCTTGCTGCGACCTTTTGCTACTCCCCAAAACAGCAAGTGCAGAGATTATTTCACCCTATTCCCTTTACCAGGCCAGCCCAGCAGAGACGCTCTAGTCCAAGTTTGGCCCCGGGACTTCTGTATGCATTTCCTCCCTTCCCACTAATCTCTCAAGTGATGCAGAAAGCTATCGCTCAGAAGGCCTCGTTGATCCTCATTGCTCCTTACTGGCCTCGACAGGTTTGGTTCCCCTTTCTACATCATTTTCTGTTGGAGCGACCTTGGCATCTGGACCGAGTTCCAGATCTTTTGATCCATCAGTCGGGTCAGTTTCATCGCTCCCTTCCCTCTCTGAACCTCACTGCTTGGTTCCTCCAATTCCAACCTTAGCCAGGCTTCCTCAAATATCTCACTCTGTCCGAGATATTTTGATAGCTTCCCATAAATCTTCCACTCGAAAGATTTATTTGAGTAAGTGGAAACGATTCGCCTATTGGGCTCAAGAAGGGACATAGATCCTTTCACTGCTTCCATCCAAATGGTCCTTGATTTTCTAGCTGAACTCTTCCATGCAGGTTCATCTCCTTCTACTCTTAAAGTTCAATTGGCAGCTATTTCTAACTTTCATGTGGGCATTTCAGAGTCTGCCATCATGTCCCACAAGCTTTGCAAAGCCTTTTTGAAGGGAGTTTTTCTACTCGGACCTCCTATAAGAAATCCTCTTCCTCCTTGGAACCTAAATTTAGTTCTTAGTTCTTTGATTCTTTCCCCTTTCGAACCTGCAGCCTCCTGTTCTTTAAAATTGCTATCATGGAAGACACTCTTTCTGGTAGCTATTACTTCAGCTAGAAGAGTTTCAGAACTTCATGCACTCAGCTGTCGACCTCCTTATCTGTTGTTCCATAAGGACAGGGTATCTTCTGAACCAACCCGTCTTTTTTACCTAAGATAGCCTCGGCGTCTAACCTAAATCAAAGCATTGACCTCCTGTGTTTTTCCAGAATATTCTAACAGGTCTGAACAAAATTGCATTGGCTAGATGTTCATCGTCAGTTAAGGTACTATTTGGATAGAACCAAACAATTCAGAAAATCTGACCAGCTGTTTGTCTCTTATGCAGAAGGCAGAAAGGGACTTTCAGTTTCAAAGGTATCATTATCTAGATGGCTAACATCTCTGATTTCCCTTGTTTATGAAATTAGACACCAAAAGCTGCCTAACAAACCTAAAGTCCATTCTACCAGAGCTTTGGCTACTTCTATAGCCTTCCAAGACAGACTGCCTATTGACACCATTTGTGCAGCGGCTACTTGGGCTACTCCTCACACTTTCATTTCTCATTATAAGTTGGATTTAGCTTCTAGGCATAGAGCTAACTTTGGTTCCACTGTTCTCAAGAGTCTGTTCTGTTAGGCCACCCGGGACAAGGTGCTAGGGACGGTCCCATCCAGCAAGAATGAAGGCGAGATAGACAACTTAACATATAGAAGTTATGTTCTTACCATAACGTTCCATGTTAGTTGTCTTCTTCTCGCCTTCTTCTTCCCCACCCTCCTTCCCCCTGGCCTGGACAGACCTAGAGGAGTTTTGATTGTGACCTCTCTTTCTACCACCTCTTTACTTTAGGTATATGCTGCTGTGCATATTTTCCTGGATCAGGATGTAGGTCACCCTTCTCTTCTCCCTGGTTTATAGAGGTGGACTTTGTTTATAATTATTCTGTTACTATTATAAGCTGGGCCTAGCTTACAAACGAGATCTGAGGTAACTCACGCCTAGCATTGTGGGATATAAGGGGAGCCTCGAGCCGGTGGAACCAACTCTCGAGCTTTTAGAGTGGCAGTCGGGCCGAGGTCGGCTCCGAACCCATCCAGCAAGAAGAAGGCGAGAAGAAGACAACTAACATGGAACGTTATGGTAAGAACATAACTTCTATTTTAACTTCATCTTTTTTATATCATACCTGTGCTCAGACATTCTGGATTTTTTAATTTTCTTTCAGTTTTGCCAATGTAAAATGCTTCACAGTTCCCACATAAGGCTAAATGTTGGGGTTGGGAGGGTAGCCTAATGGTTAAGGTGTTTGCCTTACAAACACGAGATGCAGAGTTTGAGTCTCAGAAGGGATAATTGGCTAAGCTTAAAATGGCTCGCAAGGGCAGTTAGCTTAGTACTAATCTATGAACCTATGAATCTATAAATAAATCAAACCATTTGTAGTACAGTTGGCAAAACCTAAGATTTTTAATAGATCTATTTCTGGCTTTCAAAAAGCATGTCTCCCCTGTTTTAACATAGGGGCATTGGGTACAGCTCCCACACTTGCGCGTACCCCTTTTACTGGGATTCTAATTACCAGCCTTGCTAGGCCCATTAGATGTGGATCTGATATTATGAAAGCTATTAGATATGATGAGAATGAGCTGTAAACAACCTCTGAATGTGTAGAGCATACCAACAATAAAAAGGTGAGTGATTTGTTCTTTACTTTTGAAAGTGAAACAAAACAAATACCATGAATTGAAGGTATAGATTTGAAATGCAAGGATGTGCATGTCAGAAAAATGAAAGAAATAGAAAGGGATGTTAATGAGTATAAAGATGATGTGCAGTACCCCAAACCAAAGCAGTTTAGGAGGTACGACATTCACAATGAAAGTTTGATAGATATTGAGGGGTGTAATGGGCAACAAGTGGATGAGAATTTAAACTTACACACCCCTTTAGAATACCCTTCCCCCAGGAGATCTGTGAGGTTGAGGAAGAAAGGTCCAGTGAATTACAGATACAATTCGTGGGCAGGACCGAGGGGGACACACCCAAGATAGATAGCGAATTTAGAATAATTAAAAATGGTCCAAGATGCACTTTTAATGGTTTTAATATTTTTAACTATAATGATATTTATATTGAAAAAAGTCATTTTAACTTGTTTTTAAAAGGTTTTACTTTTATTCCAAGAACTAAAACTGATATTTTCAAGCTATACTAGTTGATTTTAAGTTGTTTGTATGTAAGATAAACTTGTAATTGTTTTTTAATGGCCAATTTAAGCCCAACACAAACATTAAGTTAAGCAGAAAAAGCACCTTCAACCCACCCTTGCATCCACAACTTAGGAATTTTGAAAACATGGTAGAGAATAAACTCCGTCAAGCAGTAGCTAACAATAAGGTGTTTTCCAACCGAAGTAAGGAAGAAAGGAATGTACCAGAGGAGTGTAGAAACAATAACAACCTGAGGGTGATGAAACCAGATAAAAGTGGGGGTATTGTGCTGGACAAAATTGTATATGAGTGGAAAATGATGGATATCCTGGGGGTTGATAAACAATATGTAAGGGTGTCACTAAATGAAGTGAATATAGCATACAAAAAAATACAGTTATGCTTTAATGATTCATTATTAGAAGGACTTATTGATAGTGACACATACAATTTCTTACATGTAGATAAACCCAGAGTTTCATCTATTTTTGGTATCCCCAAGGTTCATAAGGATATAGACAACACACCTTTAAGGCCAATTGTTTCGGCAGAAGGCTCAGTAACTGCCCCTTTAGCAAATATGTGGATTCAGAACTGAAAAAAATAGCCATGGAGATGAAAATGTGTTAAAAGATTCTCGGGACTTGTTGAAGAAACTAAATTCTGGCCTTTACTCAGATAGTTTGCTTTTTATTTCTGTGGATGTGGTTGATTTGTTTTCTTCCATCTCTCATGATACGGGTTTAGAATGGTTGGAAGAAGTTTTATTCTACAGTGAGGACATTACTTATAATGACTGTCGAGTGTGTCTAATATTGATAGATGTGATTTTAAAGAACAATTTAATTTTTTTTGAGGGTGAATTTTTTGAACAGCTAAGATGTGTAGTTATGGGGGCCCATTGTGCCCCAACTTATGCTAACATCATGTTATCTTATTGGGAAAATAATTATGTTTTTAATAGTGATTTTAATAAGTGTTGGAGCTTTTATGGTCAGTTTTTGGATGATATTTGTTTGTTTTGGAGAGAGACGGTGGACAGGTTCTTGGAATTTTTTAGATATTTATCAAATTCTACTGAATTTTTAAGATTTGCATATGTAATGGATCAAGATGAAATGAGATACCTGGATGTCTACATTAATAAAATGAATGGTGGTTTTAAAACCAGGGTGTATAGAAAAATTTCAAATTCATACCTGTATTATACTAATACACACCCATACCACCAGAAGAAAGGGGTGGTAAAAGGCCAGTTTGTGCGCATCAGTAGAATGACATCTGATGATGATTTTTTTAAATGAAAGTAAATATCTTTTTGAGCTGTTTAAAGCTAGGGGTTACCCAGAGTCATTACTTACGGAGCTGTTGAAGAAGTGTCTGCAGCTAGGAAAACTAAGTTTGCCCCTATTTTTGGCAATGACACTGTAGATCTGAGCAGTACCCATTCAAAAAAGGCTAATGTAGAGAATGCGTACAACAGTGCTTTGGTACTAACCTATGATAGAGAAGCTAGAATGGTCAGAAGTATTATAGAGGATGAATGGAGTAGGTTTACTAGTACTTCTGACTTGCAGTATATTTTTAATAGACCACTTAAATGTGTATATAGAAAAGGGCGCACTATTAAAAACATTCTGGAGAATGGGCCTAGCAAGACTGGTAATTATAGGGGTACACAAATGTGGGAGCTCTACCCAATGCCCCATGTTAAAATGGGAGACATGCTTTTTGAAAGCCAGAAATAGATTGCCAACTGTACTACAAATGTTTGATTTATTTAGCCTTATGTGGGAACTGTGAGGCATTTTACATTGGCAAAACTGAAAGAAAATTAAAATCCAGAATGTCTGAGCACAGGTATGATATAAAAAAGATGAAGTTAAACCATGCTTTATATAAACACACCTTAGACTGTTCAGGAAGAGATTTATACTTTTTTGTGATTGAGGTGCTACCAATTGATCCCAGGGGTGGTCCCTGGGAGACACGCATGAAGTACAGAGAATTATATTGGCAGTTAGTGTTAGAAGCAAACAAACACCCTGATTTAAATGACATGGTTTCCAGTCTTAAAATTAAGAGCTGCTAAACATTGATTTTTTATTATTGCTCTAAAACGTTTGGCCAGTAGATGTCACTGTTTTATTAAGATCTCTACACAGCAGGCTTTTACAGATTTACTATTGTTTGCCTTTATCAGTACTTTTTATATGAAAGTTTTAAATGTTTTAAATGTATTTAGTGTGAATTTACATCCCATATCTAGTAAGTATTACTTATTATTTTTACACTTGTACTGAATGGTAGTTCTATTCGGATAGGAGCTGTATGCATTGTTTCCTATGACACCTTTTAAACATTTTAGTTTGTTAATATGTCTTTAATTGTGGATTGGTTACTTAATGGACCTATTAAGGACTATATATAAAGGACTCATTTTTGTTGGTATGCTTATCTGATGAAGTTGCTGATGAAAACGCTGTGGTCCAGTTTAAGGCGTTTTTGTTGTTTTTTGTGTGTTCATTAAAGTTGGTTTGCTACCTAGTGAACCCGCCAGTGCCTTATTTTTTGGTTATTTGTTTGTATTTGGGCCCTTTTTTCCATTCTTTTTGTTTATTAGTTTCTTTCTCTATCTAGATGATTGGCTCCTTACCGCTCTGACCAGGAAAGCTCATAGGCCGCAGCCTCTCTTACACTCGAAGTCTCGCTCTCCGCTTGGGGATTACAATCAACAAAGACAAATCTCAAATGTCCCCAATGAAGACACTGTAATTTATTAGAGCGGTCTTCGACACAACATCCTGTCAAGCTTCTCTTCCCCACTCACAGGCTTTCGAAAATAAGACACCAAATCCAAGACCTTCTTCCTCAGACCTATGTACCAGCACATCTTGTACTGCAACTCTTAGGCTCCATGGCAACTGCCATTACGTTAGTACCACTGGCGAGACTGCACATGAGAATCCTGCAGTGGCTCCTTTCTGCACAATGGTCGCTGCTAACTCACCCACTCATCCACATAATACGTCTTACAAACCGTTGCAAGAAAGAAATGCTATGGTGGATGAATTCACAAACGAATCTTTGGCGTTGACCATTCTGTCTTCCCCAGCCCACTGCCACAGTGACCACGGATGCTTCACTGTTAGGGTGGGGGGGGGGTTTCCAGGGAAAGACTGTCCAAGGCACCTGGTCTCCCCACGGAGGCCAACTTGCACATAAATGTCCTGGAACTGAGGGCAGTTCTCTTAGCGTTGCAAGTGTTCCATGCATCCCTACCCTCTGGGACCATTGCATTTCAGTCAGACAACATATCAGTCGTCTGGTATATCAGCAAGCAAGGTGGAACCAGGTCTTACTCCCCGTGTCGGGAAGCCATGAGGATTTGGCACTGGGTGATAGTTTCCAACCACTTTCTTATAGAAACGCACATTCCCAGGAGTTCCAACCTTATTGCGGACAATCTGAGCAGGAACATCCTAATGCCTCACGAGTGGTCCCTCAACCCTGTAACAGCAGATCGGATCTTCCAACGCTGGGACAAGCCTTGCTGCAACCTGTTTGCTTCCCCTCTAAACTACAAATGCAGAAGCTATTTTGCTCTGATCCCCCCTCAGGAGGAACCACCGAGGGACGCTCTATTGCACGATTGGCTCCCTAGTCTTTTGTATGCCTCCTCCCCCGTTTCCCCTCATTCCAGAATTTCTCCAGAAAGCTTAGAGGTTGAGAAGCAAAGTGATCCTCATTGCCCCCTACTGGCCACGTCAAGCCTGGTTCCCATTTCTATGGCCTCATTTAATTCACAGCCCGTGGATCCTGGATCATTCCCAGGATCTGTTATATCATCCTCAGGGATTGATTCATCCGAACCTGCACAGTCTCAAACTCACAGCTTGGTTCCTCATTTTCCAGTGATTGCCAGGCTGCCTGACATTCCATCTCCTGTTTGGCCTCACACAAACCTTTCACTAGGAAAGTTTATTCTAGTAAATAGACTAGGTTCTCTGTTTGTGCCAAAGATCAGAACTTAGACCCTTTCTTTATGCCTATTCAAAAGATCCTGCAATACCTGACTACTCTTTTACATGCAGGAGCCTCAGCATCAACGATCACTGAACATTTAGCAGCTATCGCCAATTTTCATAATGGTCTTGATAATTCTTCAGTTATGTCACACCACCTATGCAAGACCTTTTTGAAGGGAGTATTGCATGTTAAACCTCCCATCAAGCCTCCCTTAGAACCCTGGGACTTGACTTTGGTACTTCAGTCTCTCACAGGTCCTCCTTTCGAGACCTTTGATTCGTGTGATTTGAAATTTTTGTCATGGAAAACCTTACTTCTAGTAGCAATTACCTCAGTGAGAAGAGTATCTGAACTGCAAGCCTTGAGTGTCAAAAGTCCTTACTTAATCTTCTACATGGATAGGGTGTCCCTTCATATTGACCCTACTTTCTTGCCCAAGGTAATTTCTGGCTTTTCCATTAAGCAATCTGTTGACCTGCCAGTTTTTTTCCCTCAGCATTCTAATAGAGGGGAGTACCTTTTGCATACCCTTAATGTGCATCGGTAGCTTCATTGTTATTTGGACAGGACTAAATCTTTCAGGAAAACAGATCAATTGTTTGTGGCCTTTGCAGGACCCAAATTGGGTAAACCTGTTTCCAAAGTGACTTTATCCTCTTGGCTTAGAAACGTCTTTACCTTCATCTACCAACAGAATAAACTATCCTTACCTTCTAGAATAAAGGCTCATTCTGCCAGATCTGTGGCTACTTCTGTAGCTTTTCATTCCAGATCCTCTATGGATGATATCTGTACAGCAGCCACTTGGGCAAGACCTCATACCTTTATATCTCATTACAAATTGGATTTGGCTTCCAGGGGATGAGCATCTTTTGGTTCTATGGTGCTCAGAAATATCCTTCCTTAGGGCCACCCAGGACACAAGTAGCTGGGGACTGTGTCCTATTTGTAATGAATTAATAAAGATTTACAACATCAGATAAAGAAGTTATGTCTTAACATAACGTTCCATCTGTGTTGTAGATCTTTGTTCATTCATTACTTCCCGCCCTCCTTTCCCCTGCCTTGACTCCTGGTGGACTTTAGGAACTCCTGGTGGACTTTAGGAACTCCTGGTGGACTTTATGGACTCCAGGTGGCCTTTAGGGACTCCTGGTGGACTTTAGGGACTCCTGGTGGACTTTAGGGACTCCAGGTGGACTTTAAGGACTCCAGGTGGACTTTAGGAACTCCTGGTGGACTTTAGGAACTCCTGGTGGACTTTACGGACTCCTGGTGGACTTTACGGACTCCTGGTTGGGGTATTTGCTCAGACAGAGCCTTTTACTATTTTTCCTATTACTCCATCTGTTATCTAAGGGTGGGAAAACTCAATCTGGAGTAACTAGGAAAGGAGCATTATGGGTATGTCTTAGCTGAGAGTTTTTGGCTTGCGCAAGCTTGGAAACGGCCGTATCGGTTCCGAGGGTGGAACAGAGGTCCTATTTGTAATGAATGAACAAAGATCTACAACACAGATGGAATTTTATGGTAAGACATAGCTTCTTTATTCTTCCAAAAGTGGTTGCTGAATCCAATATTAACCAGACCCTACATTTACCAACTTTTTCCCCTAATTTTACGAATAAAGGAGAATACACTCTGCATTTGCAAGATGTTCATAGACAATTGCTCTTTTATCTCCACAAAACTAAGGAATTCCGTAACTCTGACCAATTATTACCGTTCTCTTCCTTAAAAATGGATTGTGCAGTCTCCAAAGTTACCTTGGCTAAGTGGTTGAGAGACTGTATTTCTTTCATCTGTCAATCACAAGGACTTCAGCTTCACAAAATAGTTAAAGCTCATTCTACGAGAGCTGTTGCCACATCAGCAGTTTTTCATGCAACAGCTATGTTAAGTTGTCTATCTCGCCTTCATTCTTGCTGGATGGGTTCGGAGCCGACCTCGGCTCCGACTCGGCCACTCTAAAAGCTCGAGAGTTGGTTCCACCGGCTCGAGGCTCCCCTTATATCCCACAATGCTAGGCGTGAGTTACCTCAGATCTCGTTTGCCGCTACAGCGATCGAGGTGTGTTTTCTACCGGCTCCAGGTTAGTGAAAGTTAGACTAGTTTAAATTCTTTAGACTTAAGCTAGCTTAGTGTATTTTCATTGCCCCTTAGTGTAGTGGATATTATCCCTTCTACCTTTTATCCAGCCCCCCTTTTTTCTAAAGAACTTATAGTTCTTTCCCTAAGGCCTTCGGGCCCTTCCTTCCCTATCCTTAGGGTGTGTATGTGTTTGATTAGGGAGTTTTAACTTAACTTACCTTTAGTTTAAATAATTCCCTTTGAACCCCTATCAGTGTAATCTGTGTGTGTGTGTTTTCTGTGTGTGATTACACTTCAGTTCCTTGAGTATGTCCAAGGATACAAAGGTCTCAGGCTTCAAGAAGTGTGACTCGTGCTGTCAGAAAATGTCTCTGACAGACGGTCACACTTCTTGTGTGTATTGCCTGGGACCTTTACACCTGCAGGACTCTTGTGCTGTATGCCATGGCTTCAGCCCTAGAGTCCTGCAGGAGAAAAAATAAACTCATTTTGAGGGGTTTGATTAAGCCTGAAGGTTCCCTTTCTGTGTCATCGGGGAAACCTTCTAAGGCTTCCAAGACCTCGGCTCCAGCTTCAGAGTCGAGGCCTAAGACTTCGAAGCCTACTGCTTCATCGGCTCCGGCTGGAGCCGATGAGTCTTTGACTGCAGTATCCGTGGTTTCCTCGGCTCCGGCCGGAGCCGAGGCATTAGAGATTCCTGGGTCGGCTCCGATCAGACCATCGGAGCTGACATCTAGAAAGAGATCGAGGTCACAGTCCCTTGGCTCCGTTCATTCGGCTCCAGCGTCTCCCCTGCTGTCTGAACGGAGCCATAGATCTCACTCCTCCAGGTCATCGAGGCTCTCAGATCACGACCTCCAGAGGGTAGTGAGTAGACTTTTGAAGTCCGAGGCACTGGCCCAAATGCTCCAGAGTCTGACTCATCAGTCGATGCCTCAATTTGCTCCAATAAATATTCCTCCTCCGACTCCTTTGAGCTCGGGCAGGCGTCTCGGGACCGAGACTGTGGTAGCGTCGGAGCCGATACAATTGTCTTCAGCTCCGTCGTCGGCTCCGATTTCTTCTTTTGAAGAATCTCAACGCCGGGCTTCCCTCGTCGGCTCGAGGGGTGAGTGGCATCGGACCCTTGTCCGACCCCCTCTCCCTCTCGGTGCTTGGCTGGTGAGTTCGGCTCCGACATCGGCCTCGGAGCCATCTCTGTCGGTGCCGAGGGAGGTTCTCAGCTTCTCGGAGCGGGGACCTCTGGCTCTGCCGGACAGGGGTGCGTTCGAGGTCATGCGGAGTGTGTTGGAACCTTGTTCGACTGCACAGTCGGCTCCGTCCGCCCCTCCCTCTTCGGTGCCTTTGGTTATGTCGACTCACTCCCTCATCCCAGACTGCAGAGAGCCAGCTCCTCAAGAATCCCCTGTGGGGATCTCATCCTCTTCTGAGGCCTCTCCTGAATTGGCAGGGGAGCCCCCTAGGAAGAGAAAGTGTAAGAGGAAGCACATAGACTCACCTGAGTCTGTCACCTCTGACACAGATTTAGAGGATTCGAGGGTTCCCCGTTCCCCTTCTGAAGATGTCTCTTTCGCAGACATTCTAGAGATCCTGAAACAGAGGGGAAATTGGCCAGCCCTTAACCCTTCGGAGGATGAATCTGTGTATCTTGAGGCGTTTGGCTCTCGCCCTTCCACCTCCTGGGTGTCCCCTCCCCTTTGATCCCCTCATACAGGTGGTTGCAAAGAAGGCCTGGACGGCTCCTGATTCAGTGGCCCCTACCCCCAGGAGACCTTCCAAATTTATAACAGCACCAACTGACAAGCAATTTCTCACAAAAGGTGTTTCTGTGGATGCTATGGTGGTAGCTGCTGCCACCAAGAAGGAACTAGCTGATCCTTCAGTGCCTGTTCATCCCCCTAACAAAGAATCTAGGTCTATGGACAGGTACGGGAAGCGGATGTTCTCGTCAGCGACCTTTGCTATGCGTTCGCTGAACTACCTATGCCATTTTACTCGTCTTCAAAGAGACTTGATCAAAGAAGCGAGTGACATGTTGAAGGATCCTACGGCTGCGGGTTTTCAAGACAAGATGAACACTCAGCTGGCTACCCTGAACTCCATAGCTAACTCCTCCATGCGCCTCCTTTCTTATGCGGCTGATGGAGCGAGCAGGGCCGCAGGGACAGGTGTGGCCTTACGCAGGCATGCCTGGATGCGGCTATGCAACTTTGCGGACCCCTTTAAAACGTCATTCACTAATTCCCCGTTTGATGGATCATCTCTTTTTGGTCCTCAAGTGAAAGAAACCTTGACTAGGTGCGAGACAGATGGCAAGACTCTTTCTGCCGTCGGAGTCCATTTTTCTACTCCTTCTAGGCCTTACCCCAAAGGCCAGAAAAGTGGGAAAATGTGGTTCCGCAAACAATCTCAAGGGACTTCGCCTGACGCACAGAGTCGGTTCCCCGGCAGAGGGGGGAACAACAATGGTAGACGTCGCCCTAGAGGCAGGGGGGGTCCGCAGAACCAGGGCAATCGAGAAGCCTTCTCTGATAAGCCCTTTAAGCATCCCTGAGGTGTTGCCCGACTGCCCACCTTCGGAGGCAGTCGGGGGAAGATTGTCACTGTACCCAGAAGCCTGGCTATCCCTGACTCAAGACAAATGGGTACAGTCCATCATTTCCGAAGGCTATTCCATTCCCTTCGTTCGCATTCCAAACCAATCAAAAAAATCCCTTCCAGATGTTCCACCCGCTCAAAGGGATCTTGCAGCTTTGGAAATTTCAAAACTGCTTGAAAAAGAGCAATTCAGCCAGTTCCAGCAGACCAGCAAGGATCCGGAATCTACTCCAGGTTCTTTTTAGTTCCAAAGAAAACAGGGGACTGGAGACCAATTTTGGATCTCAGTATCTTGAACAAGTCAGTCAAGAAAACAAGATTTCGGATGGTCGCGCTGCAGTCCATCCTTCCCCTTTTGGGAAAGGGAAACTGGATGTGCTCTATAGACCTTCAGGATGCGTACTATCACATAAAAATGAACAGATGCTCCAGAAGATTCCTCCACTTCAGGCTGGGAACCAGTCATTTTCAATTCAGGGCCCTGCCCTTTGGTCTCACCACTGCCCCCCGGGTGTTTACCAAATGCATGGCAGTGGTAGCTTCTCACCTGAGACGTCAAGGATTCCAGGTGTTTCCATATTTGGACGACTGGCTCCTCACAGCTCCCACCAAGCATCTTCTTCTAATGGCCAGGGACTACACCTTTCGCATTTGTCAAAATTTAGGCATTTCAATAAATTGCGAAAAGTCTGTTTTGTCGCCTTGTCGTACTATTACCTTCATAGGCGCAAATCTAGACACAGTCAACATGTCTGCGAGACTAACAGATCAGAGAATAACAGACATACACAAACTGGTCTCGCTCCTCTTCAGCAGCAACAGAATCAAAGCCAGGTTAGTTCTGAAAGTGTTGGGGATTATGGCGGCTGCCATACCTCTGCTTCCATTAGCCAGATTCCACATGAGAATCCTTCAATGGATGCTCTTCACGCAATGGTCATACCAGCAACTTCCGATGTCCCACACCATTATGATTACGCAGACATGCAGGAATCATCTTCTGTGGTGGATGTCTTCCCCTCAGCTCTTATTGGGAAGACCCTTTGTCCCTTCCTCCGGTTGCTACTCTGACAACGGACGCCTCCCTGATCGGGTGGGGGCATTATCAGGGCAGAACTGTCCAGGGCACATGGCAACCAGACGAATGCCACTTGCACATAAATGTTCTAGAGATGAGAGCAGTGCTTTTAGCGTTGCAAGCCCTTCAAGACTCTCTTTCCTTGGGAGCGATAGCAATCCAGACGGACAATATGTCTGTAGTGTGGTATATCAACAAACAAGGCGGAACCAGGTCCTACCCCTGTGTCGAGAAGCACTCAGACTGTGGCAATGGGCGATTTCTTCTCAGCGGTTTCTGATAGCAACGCACATCCCGGAAGTCCAATCAAATCGCGGACAAGTTGAGCAGAGCTATCCTCATGCCTCACGAGTGGTCTCTGAAAGACTCTGTTGTGAGAGAAATTTTTCTCAAGTCGGGTCAGCCTTGCTGCGACCTTTTGCTACTCCCCAAAACAGCAAGTGCAGAGATTATTTCACCCTATTCCTTTACCAGGCCAGCCCAGCAGAGACGCTCTAGTCCAAGTTTGGCCCGGGGACTTCTGTATGCATTTCCTCCCTTCCCACTAATCTCTCAAGTGATACAGAAAGCTATCGCTCAGAAGGCCTCGTTGATCCTCATTGCTCCTTACTGGCCTCGACAGGTTTGGTTCCCCTTTCTACATCATTTTCTGTTGGAGCGACCTTGGCATCTGGACCTAGTTCCAGATCTTTTGATCCATCAGTCGGGTCAGTTTCATCGCTCCTTCCCTCTCTGAACCTCACTGCTTGGTTCCTCCAATTCCAACCTTAGCCAGGCTTCCTCAAATATCTCACTCTGTCCGAGATATTTTGATAGCTTCCATAAATATTCCACTCGAAGATTTATTTGAGTAAGTGGAAAGCGATTAAGCCTATTGGGCTCAAGGAAGGGACATAGATCCTTTCACTGCTTCCATCCAAATGGTCCTTGATTTTCTAGCTGAACTCTTCCATGCAGGTTCATCTCCTTCTACTCTTAAAGTTCAATTGGCAGCTATTTCTAACTTTCATGTGGGCATTTCAGAGTCTGCCATCATGTCCCACAAGCTTTGCAAAGCCTTTTTGAAGGGAGTTTTTCTACTCAGACCTCCTATAAGAAATCCTCCTCCTCCTTGGGACCTAAATTTAGTTCTTTGTTTTTTGATTCTTTCCCCTTTCGAACCTGCAGCCTCCTGTTCTTTAAAATTGCTATCATGGAAGACACTCTTTCTGGTAGCTATTACTTCAGCTAAAAGAGTTTCAGAACTTCATGCACTCAGCTGTCGACCTCCTTATCTGTTGTTCCATAAGGACAGGGTATCTTCTGAACCAACCCGTCTTTTTTACCTAAGATAGCCTCGGCGTCTAACCTAAATCAAAGCATTGACCTCCCTGTGTTTTTTCCAGAATATTCTAACAGGTCTGAACCAAAATTGCATTGGCTAGATGTTCATCGTCAGTTAAGGTACTATTTGGATAGAACCAAACAATTCAGAAAATCTGACCAGCTGTTTGTCTCTTATGGAGAAGGCAGAAAGGGACTTTCAGTTTCAAAGGTATCATTATCTAGATGGCTAACATCTCTGATTTCCCTTGTTTATGAAATTAGACACCAAAAGCTGCCTAACAAACCTAAAGCGCATTCTACCAGAGCTTTGGCTACTTCTATAGCCTTCCAAGACAGACTGCCTGTTGACACCATTTGTGCAGCGGCTACTTGGGCTACTCCTCACACTTTCATTTCTCATTATAAGTTGGATTTAGCTTCTAGGCATAGAGCTAACTTTGGTTCCACTGTTCTCAAGAGTCTATTCCGTTAGGCCACCCGGGACAAGGTGCTAGGGACGCGGTCCCATCCAGCAAGAATGAAGGCGAGATAGACAACTTAACATATAGAAGTTATGTTCTTACCATAACGTTCCATGTTAGTTGTCTTCTTCTCGCTTCTTCTTCGTCCCACCCTCCTTCCCCCTGGCCTGGACAGACCTAGAGGAGTTTTGATTGTGACCTCTCTTTCTACCACCTCTTTACTTTAGGTATATGCTGCTGTGCATATTTTCCTGGATCAGGATGTAGGTCACCCTTCTCTTCTCCCTGGTTTATAGAGGTGGACTTTGTTTATAGTTATTCTGTTACTATTATAAGCTGGGCCTAGCTTACAAACGAGATCTGAGGTAACTCACGCCTAGCATTGTGGGATATAAGGGGAGCCTTGAGCCGGTGGAACCAACTCTCGAGCTTTTAGAGTGGCTGAGTCGGAGCCGAGGTCGGCTCCGAACCCATCCAGCAAGAAGAAGGCGAGAAGAAGACAACTAACATGGAACGTTATGGTAAGAACATAACTTCTATTTTCTAGACGACATTTGTGCAGCAGCTACTTGGTCCTCTCACCCTAACTTCATTGCACATTACAAACTAGATCAAATCTGGAGAGGTCGGGCATCCTTTTGCTCTATGGTGCTTCGGAATATTCTTCCATGAGACTTCCCAAGGTACATACATTGCTGGGGATTCTGTCCCACTGTCAAGGATTAGGTGAAGATTAACGACATCAGATGAAGAAGTTATGCCATACCATAACGTTCCATCTGTGTTGTTCATCGTCACCAATCCTTGACGTACCCTCCCACCACCCCCCATCTCCAATCCTAAAACTCTTAAGTCGGCCTCACCGATTCTGATCCAGTTTCTCATCAGGAATCCATAGATGGCCGTGCCTTCTTTGTGTGTATGTGTATGTATGTATATATATATATATATATATATATATATATATATATATATATACATGTGTGTGTGATATTCTAAAATGTTGGCTATATTCTGCCATCTGGCAAACTCTGTCTGAGGTAATCTCTGTGAGGAGCATTATGGGTAGAGCTGGACTCGAGAGTTTGGAGAACGCAAGCTGGAAAATAACAGCCAAGTCAATTCTGAGGGTTCGGAACCAAGCCCATTGTCAAGAATTGGTGAAGATGAACAACACTGATGGAACATTACGGTAAGACATAACTTCTTTTTTGTCTTGATAAGTGAGCAACCTTTAAAGCAGGAAAGCTGCTGCGCCAAGAAGATATCAGTCTGGGACAGAAATGTGATATAAAGGAACCTGAGCAAGTGGGACTGTATAAATAACTGTAAACTGATGAAGGATCAGCAATAAAACATGAACAAATGCGAATAGTCTTCTAAAATTAATAGTGAAAACTACTCTGACATCTAGGAATAAAGTCCAAGCTATAGATCAATTTCTTCTTCCTGTTCTGTATTACACTTTTGTAGTGATTGAGTGGCCCCAAAAGGTATTGGGTTGTTTAAACAGGAAAACAAGAAAAATGCTTTATGCTTATCAAATGATTTATTAAAAACCGTGTATACCAAGATTATATATTCCCGTTCTGAAGAAGGAATGGGCTTCCTCGAAATTGATTATATTTCATTACAGTTGTAGGACTGCATTCATATCTGCTGACATCACAAGATCCAAACATAGTGAAAATTTTAAAACCTGAGGAGAATAAATCTAAGATGACTTCCCTACTTAGTTTAGCAGAAGCAAATCAAGCGGGAATAGAAATCAAACCAGAAGTAGATAGAAATCAGGCAGTGACTGAATGTGGAAAATGCATAAATATAGTTGCAAGTACAGAAAACATTTGAAACAACCTCATGCCGATTAGGACCAAATGCAGGAATGGTAAGCAGAGGTGAATATAAACCAAAACATGAAAGGTTAATATTGGCGGCTCAGGAGAGTGGACTATGTACACTTTTTAGTTTACATTTTCCATTGAACATGGGGGAGAAACAGACAAATGCAGGTTTTGTAAAACAGAATTGGAAATAGTCTTGCATCTTGTTGCTGGGTATGGTACCCTAATGGCAGAAGGAATTTTATGCTGCAAGGCATAGTAATATGGCAAGACTGTTGCATTGGGGATTGTGCAAATATTATAATATTGAAGTGGCTGAGAAGCTTTGAAGACATGAGCCACAAAGCTTTATAGAAAATGATAAAGTTTATATGACATGGGATCACCCATTACCAACCGTTCAAAAAATAGATGCGAGAAAACCAAATGTTGTACTTCATGACAAGAAGACAAAAGTAGCATTCATCATTGAAATTGCTATACCCAGTGACTATAGTGTCTTGCTTATAGAAAGACACAGTCATAAAATACCAGGGTTTACAGACAGAAATGAGGGCAGTGCAGAGGAAAGATATTCAGACAGTTCCAATGGTAGTAGGATCAATAAAGAATTTACATTTGTACTTACCAATGCATGTAACTTTGTATGAATTGCAGAAAGAGTCAGTTCTGGGCACATTGCAGGTGCTGCAAAGAGCACTTCTGCCGAACAAAGATTGAAACAATAATAATTTCAGGAACTTTAATCGTGCTTTGAGTTAGAAATGGGATCTATTCCCTTCATGGTATTAGAAATCCAAAAGACTTGGAGAAATTAAACCCAGAAATACCCAAATTTAACAATGCGGAACTGCTAATAACACTTCTAAAATTCAACAATTGGAAAACTATATGTTTAACAGCAATTTATATACCTCCATGGAATAACATTGATCCTGTTGAAAACATCCAGTAATTGGATATCTAAACATATTAACCATGAAACTATAATACTTGGAGACTTAAATATACACCGGCCCACTCATAAATTCCACTACCCCTACTGAATCCATAAACTTTTACAACCTGAAACGATGAATAACCACACGCAGTAGAATCAGTAAAACGTCAGGGAGGCACTTACCATTAAACTGGATTCTTGCAAACAAACCAGATAGACTGACAAAAGTAGGCTGCCTCTCAGATAGCATATGTGACCACATAGCAACATATGCCATTAGAACTCACACTAGCCTAGACAAACATCTATAATCAAATATGAAAACAAACAGTTTCAGCAAATATATTTTGAATGAAAGACTAAAACAATATAATTGGAGTGTACTTAGAACAATGCTGCTGTAGAACACTTCAATAAAGTATTCTTGGAGACCTTAAATAATTTAGCACCAGTACAGAATAAGAGTTCCGCTGTGGCGACCTCTAACCGGGAAAAGACGAAAGAAAAACAACAACATAATAAAAGAGTAAAGTCCAACTCTGCACCATGAACTAACCAAAGAAACAAAAAAAACTCATGATAAAAAGGGATAAAGCCTGGAAAAAATAGTATAAAAACAGACCTCAAAATGCCTTCCAGCAATTGAACATCTGGAAATCAGTGACGGTGTTTGGAAAATGCTTTCCAGATACATTTTCCCACACTGTATACTGTCTGAATTGGGACTTCTAATTTTAATTAGCTTGTGTTGTCAGAATGGCCTCCGTCTCTTTTTTATTTAACTGTCAACACTGAAGATGTGAAATGTCACTATTAACAAGCAGATAAAATGATCACAGCAATTCTCTTCAACAGAGTCTACAACTCTTGAGGTACACTGATTTCGGACAATCACTGAACCTCAAACTTTGCAATATTGCAGCCTTCACAATAGTACATATTCCCATATTTACAATTTGTTCTGCACTTCTTGGAATTCCAGTTGCAGTCCTCAAGCATTCAACAAGAACCCTTTTTTGACCCTGGCAGATGCAGTTCTCCCTGTTTTGCCCATATTTCCTGTGCAAGCCTTTGTTTGCTCTTTTATCCAAGTCTTAGAGAAAGCGTTACCTAGTCATACTTGTGTTCAGAATCACTACGCTTCTTCACTTCCATTACTTGCCAGCAGTCTGTCCATTTCTAGTGGTATAGATCCTTTTTCCTGAAAGTTTTCTGCCCATTAGACTTAAAAAGAACAAATGCGACTTGTTTATCTTATTTGCACAACTAAAAAGGCAAACTTGGACTTTTCACATGTGTCCTCTGTGTTTTTTTAATTATCACTTGAGACAGGCCGATGTACATTAACAGAAAAGAAAACAAACACTGTTGACGTTTTTCTAGTTAAGTACGCGGTACATCTAATTTTCACATGTGTCCTGTCTGTTTTTTTTTTAATTATCACTTGAGACAGGCCGATGTACATTAACAGAAAAGAAAACAAACACTGTTGACGTTTTTCTAGTGAAGTACGCGGTACATCTAGTGAAGTACGCGGTACATCTAGTGAAGTACGCGGTACATCTAGTGAAGTACGCGGTACATCTTACTATTTTCTTTGCTACTATCAGCAGTCCAGCATTACAAAAATTGATGAATTCCTCCCATCCGTTAAACCTCACTCCCCTTTTGAACATTTTATTCTGCATGTGTCAATCCCACAATTTCCATTTATTTCTATGTAATTTACTCCATCCCTTTCCCAAAGTTCCCACATTCTGTTCTTTTACCTCTGTTATAATATTCAACACTTACTTCAAATCCAGTTGGTGTCGACTTTGATTTCCATTTTCTAGTAATTGCTTTTTTGACAGCCAAAAGAATTCTGCAAAAGAATTCAAAAGAATCTACCCTGGAGCCCCTTGATCGGAACTGATAGTTGAAGTAACTTTGCTGACTGGTTGCCTTCTTCTTTCGAGTCTGATGTTTTCAGATCTGGGAGCTAAAACTTCGGTGTTGACACTTGAGGAAAGAATTTGACCCTGAAGTTGTCAGAGCCATCTCTTCCCCTCAGGGTTTTGACATTAGATAGCTCAACTCTGAGCTCACTTTCGGGGTTGAGACCCATTGGTTCTAAGGTTTTTATTCTGTTCAAGGCCAGGAGGGGAGCCTACAAGCTTTTCCATTGGGTACTTTCAATGCCGAGGGAAAAGGTGCTGTCTTCAAGGTTGGTGCCACCATAACACTGAGCTTGAATCTGCTTCCGTTTCTAATCTTTCTGTTGGATGGGGATAGTTGGTCCCACTGGCTTCCCAGGTTCCAGATATGTTGGCTCCCAGTCTGATTCTGAACCTTTTGATGGCTCATAGAAAACTGACGTGCAAATAGAAACACCTAAACTCTTCACATGACTTTGTAACAGAAGACCTTGATTTGGATGAGGGTGAAGGCTCCAAGATCTCCCTCAGAGCACATAACATTTGGCAAGATACTGCTAATGATGAAACGGAGAGGCAGACTGTTTACAGTTAGCCCTCCTCCTGATGAATCTGTGTTCCTTTAAGCTTTTGGGTCTGGCTCATCTTCCTCCTGGGTGGTACCATACCATTGATCCACTCATTGATCTGATGGCTCAGCCACATGGATGGACCCTGACATGGTAGTTTCTATCCCCAAGAAACCAGACAAGATTCTGATTGCACCTGCAGGCAGGAAATATTGGCTCAAGGTAGATGTGATGGTTGTAGCAGTGGCTACAAAAAAGAGACTATCTGAAGAGCGTTCCTCTGTCAATACTCCTGACACAGAGTCTAAGGCAATGGACAGTTTTTGGAAATGGGCTTACACTTCAGTGACCTTTGCTCTCAGGGCACTGAATTATCTAGTTCATGTCACTGGATTTCAGAGAGACCTGACAAAAGAAATTTCCAAATCTTTCTGTCTCTCAGGGATTTTACTAGAGGATGTCCAGAAGACACATTCCCAGCTGTCCACCCTCCAATCTTCATGAAATGTTGACATCTGACTGCTGTTTAATAAAGTTGATGGTGCAGCTAGTGCTGCTGGCACCTGCATTGCCATTTGCCACCAAACCAGGATGCACTTTTGCAACTTTGTGGAAATGTTTAGGATGTCCTTCATAAACTCCCATGTTGATGGGTCTACTGTATTCGGACCCAAAGCTAAAGAAATGCTGACCAGGAATCAGCGAGAGAGTAAGACGCTCTCTGCAGTTGGCATCACCTTCTCCATGCCCCAGTTTCTACTCTAGGAATCAGCAAGCTGGAAAGAGGATGTGGAAATCAGAGTTCTTACCAGGAGGCTCCTGGAGATAGACCCCATTGTGGTAGAGGAGGAGAGAATAATAATAATAATAATAATGGATGTCGCTCCAGGGGCAGGGACCATTCTTCAAAAAGCCATTCCAGTGTCCCTGAAGGGTTGCCCAATTGCTGTACCCTGAAGGCAGTCAGTGGATGCTTATCTTTGCATGCACAAGCCTGACAAGTCATAATCACAGATTCATGGCGCATAAACATCATCTCCACAGATTATTCTGTACTATTTTCCCTTTATCCTGTCAAAAGGAAGAGTTCCTGATATCCACACAGTCAACAGGAACTTCCAGCAGCAGAGATTTCAGAGTTATTAGAAAATAGTCACCCATCCTGTCTCTGCAGACCAGATAGAATCCGGAGTGTGTACTCGTGGTTCTTTTTGGTACCCAAGAAAACAGGGATCCTCAGGCCCATTTTAGACCAGAGTCATTTGAATCAGTATGTCAAATGGACAAAATTCCAGATGGTCATGCTGCATTCTATTTTGCCCCTGTTGAGACAGAATGATTGTATAGGCTTGATAGACCTCAAGGACACATGTTATTTGAAGATAAAGATGCTTTCAAGGAGATTTCTCCATTTGTGGCTGGGATCCATTCATTATCAGTTCAGAGCTCTGTTTTGTGGACTCAACACAGAGCCCGGGGTGTATACCAAAGACACAGCAATAGCAGCCTACTTAGGATCCATGTTTTCCCACAGCTCGACAATTGGCTACTCACAGATACAACTGACAGTCTCTTATCACACCACTGGGACCTTCTGCTCCGATTTTTACAGAAGCAAGGGATTATCAGTAACATCCAAGAGCCAGCTAGAATTTAAGGACACAACCTTACAGATTGCCCTCCTTCCAATGTTCAGAGTTCTGCCTCTTCATCTCACTGCCACAGAAGTTCTTTACCACTCCTGTCCTCCAGCAAGGTTGATCCTTTGACTGTTGGGTCTTATGGCATTCACAATATTCATGATCCCTTTTGCCAGATACTTTGAGGGTCCTTCAGTGGAATTTAGCAGTATAGTGGCCTCAAAGAATCTATCCATTCTACACCAAGATAAAACTGACCACCTCCATAGACAACCCAAGGATAAAAAAACTAAAGGTAATGCTACTCAGTGCCAGAAGTCTAAACCTCAAGATGCACGCACTCAAGGCTCTCCTCAGTATGGAGAAAATCGATGTCTATGCAGTAACAGAAACCTGGTTCAAGGCTCCTGAGAGCACCCCAGCACTACCAGGTTATAACTCATACCATGCGTTTCGGCCCCAAAACTCTGACCGAAGCAGAAAAGGAGGGGGAGTATCTATGTTCATCAAAGATACCTACACCTCCAGGTTAGTGGCACTGTACAAAGCATCGGAAACCATCCATGTGCAACTAACAGCGGGCAAAACTGCCTTTTAGTTTGTAGTCTGCTACAGAACACCCTCCCTATTACAGGAACCCCACTTGGCATTCCTGAGAACACTGGAGAATATGAAGGTCTCTCCAAACACTATGTTATTGGGTGACTTCAACTACCCAAACATTGACTGGGAAAACTACTCAAGCCCAAACACCCTCGCCCAACGGTTCCTTGAATTTATAAACTCTAACATGATGGAAAAACTGGTCATCACTCCCACAAGAGGGAACAACATATTGGACCTGGTCATCACCAACATGGGCACTCTTATGTTCCACACCAGAGGTAAACCCCTCATTGGTAAGATCAGACCATAAACAAATTTCCCTGGACATCCATATCCCGTCCCCACCCCCAGCCAAGGAAATCACTGTAAAGAATTTCTCAAAAGCCAACTTTGCACTTCTCAAGACTGAGGTGGAATCCTTCAAAGCCCCTGGGCCAGAGGATAATACAGCCCAATCCGCAGAATCCTTTACAAATGCATTCTATGAGCACCTGCAGGAATGCATGGATCGTGCTATCCCAAATAAAACCAAGACTCACTCCTCCAAAAACAGAAGACCGGTCTGGTGGACCCCGGCCATAAATAAGCTGTACAACAGAAGGAGGAAGCTACTACATGACAGAGCAAAATCCCAAAAAGGGAAGGCATCTCTGATCAGTATTAGCAAGAAACTTTGATCCCTCATAAAATCATCAAAGGCCAGTTTCGAAAGAAAAATTCCCCTAGACACTAAAGATAATCACAAGGCCTTCTTTAGTTATGTCAGGAATATGGGTGGAAACTCCCAGATATGCTCTGAATTGTTGCATAACGGTACAAAATATACCGAACCTACAGACATAGCCAACATCCTGGCAGACAGATTCATCGCAAACTCCCCCCCTTTCCCCCCAAAGGAGCAAATGCCTATCCCAATTGAATGCAACCTCCCTGACCTCACAGATGCACAGGTGAAAGCTGCCCTCTCCAAAGCAAAAAACGCAGCATCTATGGGACCAGACGGTGTCCCAGGCTGTGTCTTACACGAGCTCCAAGAAGAACTGAACCCTCATATTGAGTCACTGTTCAAACTTAGCCTTACTACAGGATATGTACCCAAAGAATGGCGTACAGCTACAGTAGTCCCACTCCACAAAGGTGGTGCCACAACGGACCCCGGGAACTATCGCCCCATAAGCCTGACTAGTCTGGTCTATAAAGCTATGGAGCGTATTATCATGGAACTCATGAACAAAGACATTGGGAGCCTCCAGACACTGGACCCTACCCAATTCGGCTTTAAGGGCAGATCTTGCCTCTTAAACCTAGTTGATTTTTTGAAACAGTTACCAAAGCCATAGATGAGGGCAAAGTAGTCCACACAGCCTACCTGGACCTCGCAAAAGCCTTCGACACAATACCCCACTCAGGCATCATAAATAAGCTTACCAGCTTAAATATCAACCCCTATATCACAAGATGGGTTGCAAACTGGCTCAGGGATAGAACCCACATGGTCAGAATCGCAGGTGCCATGTCCGAATCCAAACCAGTTACAAGTGGCGTCCCACAGGGCTCAGTTCTGGGACCTCTCTTGTTCAGTATATACTTCTCTTAGGTTCAGGCTAACACGGGGGGGTTATGGCTGACAAAGTTCGCAGATGACTGCAAACTGGGGGCCATAACTGACTCTCCAGCTGACACAACCATCCTACAAAAGGGTCTCACAGAGACGGATGCATGGTGCCATAGCCACGGCCTCAAGCTAAATGCTAAAAAGTGCATAGTCATCCCCTTTGGGAAAAACAAGGTGCCCACAAATTACCACATAGGTGGTAATCCATTAACTACGGAAGAAGTAATTAGAGATTTGGGGACCAACGTAGATAGTAATCTCTCCTTTGATAATCACGTTGCCAAAGTGGTTAAAAAGACCTTCTATATAGCCCACCTTATCACGAAAGGGTTCGCATCTAGATCAAGAGAAGTCATTGTGCCCCTCTACTCGTCACTCATCAGGCCCATAATTGAATACAGTGCCCGTTTTGGGATGTACCTTACCCGACACCTGCAGCAACTGGAGAGACCCCAAAAGTGCCTCACCAAGAAAATCATGGGCTATAAACAGATGTCCTATGCAGCTCGACTAAAGAAACTCCAGCTCTACTCAGTTGCTTACCGCCTGCTCAGAGGCGATCTATGCCTGACGTACAAAGCCATGTCAAACCCAGAATTAATGGACATGCTCCACCTCAAAAAATCCAAGTACCTTAGAACTAGATGTTCCAGGGACTTAAACCTCAGCACAAAAATAAATAGGACATGCTGGAGGGACAGATTCATTTCCCAGAGGCTCCCCTCACTCTGGAATAGAATCCCAATTCATGTTAGACATAGCCCCTCGCTGACCCTCTTCAAGCGAAATCTGAACACGTGGATGGGAAATCGCAAATTCACCCCTGTGATCGCAAACTCACCCTTGGGATCTCTTCTGTGTCCCTGCTAGACAGAGGTACAGTAAACTAATCTTAAAAGGTACCTTCTGTGACCTACTTTACAGAGGCACAGTAGGCTAATCTAATAGGAAGTCGGAAGCCAAATACACTCTGGCTAGGCTTATAAATGCCCTAGGGCAGATGGCCTAGTATCTACCTATGAACCTATGATCTGCAGACATCCCTATAATGTCTGGTGGGTAATGTCTCCTTCAGTGATGAATGGAAGACCATTCCAAACAAGTTCCTCAGTGGCAGTTGTGACAATGGATGCTTCCCTTTTAGGGTGGGGGCATTATGAAGGCAAGACTGCTCAGGGCACATGGTCACACATACAGGTCAATCTTCACACCAGTGTTCTGGATATGAGGGCAGTCCTGCTAGCATTGTAAGCCTTCCAGGACAGTCTTCACAGAGGTGTGATTATTATTTATTTATTTATTATTATTTTATTTTATTTACATTTGTTGACCGGGAGAGTCCGACTGGACACAGGTCCGTTTTCAGCGGAGGCCTGGGGAGAAAAGCTCCACATTAAGTATTATTTGCATTATACAGTTAAAAAACATAGCATTTAAATATAGACATTAGTCCAGTTAAGGACGCAAGACAAGAAGAAAACAGATGTAAAACAGCTGTAGAGCATAGTACAATTTTAAAATATGGTGACATATACTAAACATGGTTAAAATGTAGTTGAGATTCATCAGTGAACAATTGATACAAACTGTTTTTGAGGTACATAACAGCCATTAGCAGTTGTTGCTACAAGAAGTTAGTATTATGTGGTAGGTAGCCTCGGAACATGAGTAGCCAAGCTTGCTAAGAGCAGGTTGTTGATAGAGGCTGAGAGAGGTAGTGGGTGGGAGGAGTGAATGGTATTAGAGGGGGGGGTTGCAAGGGCATATCTGGCAAGTTTTGAAGTGTGATGGTAGTTTTAATACAGGGGTTCATAGGAAGACTTGTTATAGGAATACTTACCTTCATAGATGGAGTATACACCCTAAGCACGTGTTCAGGAACATTGTCAGAGGTCAAGGGATGAGGGTATCACACTTGAATGCTACAGACATGGGATATGAGGCTGAGATGAATACCCTTAGAGAGAGATTTTCGAAGAGGGAGTATAAAAATCATGAGATTGATAAGGGACTACAAGGAATGGATTTGCTGAGGCAAGGACGAGCGAGACCATATTTTTCTGACCATCAGGAGGAACATACTTCCCGAACACAAGTGTATGGTGGATCAGAAGTCAGAGTACCAATGTTTTTCATTAAAGATAATAAGACATATGATATTCTTGATAGAAATTGGGGTGCTCTAATGACAAATCCTGAGATTAGGGAGGTAGTAGGAGACAAACCGAGGTTCAGATATAGAAAAACTGAACCTCAGGAGAATGCTATGTCAACCTTTTGGCAAGCATGTACCTATTAATAATGACAAGTTAGGTACTGTACCATGTGGTCAATGCAATTTTTGTGAGTGCATTAATACAAGTGGGTTGTTGTGCAACCAGACATGGGATGCAAGTATGTGTTCTCTTGTCTGGCCGATTGCACGACTTGTAATGTGGTTTATCTGGCAGTCTGCATGGCCTGTAGTTCTTTCTATGTTGGCAAGACGAACAGGATGCTCAAGAATAGGATCAGGGAGCATATGTATGCCATCAGAGTACAATCCTCTAACAATGCTTTAGCTAAACATGTCTTGGCTGCAGGTTTAGATCTTTATTTTAGGTTTATGGTCATTGATACCATCGTAGCCATTGCCCGTGGAGGTGACATCAAGAATGGCACTGACAAAAGGGAGATGAAGTGGATCCTAAGGTTTAGAGCTGACCAAATGAGAGGGCATCATTGAAGTCTGTACTTAGATCAAGAACATTGAAAGTGTCTTAGTCCTATGGAATTTATATTAACTTTGTTTTGTTATGTGCTAGATTTTCAGAATTTTTATTTGGTATTTTTTATTTTATATTTTTATATAGATTGTTTAACCATGCATTTAGAAGTTTTATATGTATAATTTATTGATTGCTAGTTGTGCAAGATGTTATGCAGTCGTATAGTAGAGTATAGTAGAATGTAGTTTTTGAACATGTGTATGTCTTTTTAAATAGCAATGGTTTTCTTGCAATTGCTTTTAGCTGTGAGTATTTAAGTAATGACCTTTGGTGTGTGCTTTTGAAGGTCTGATGAAGTGGAATGTGAAAGCGCTTACCTACTGTGCACAATTAAACTTGTTTTTTATGAAGTGAGTTCTGGTGTTTATTCAAGTCTGCGGCTGTCTTTGCTGCTTACTCTGGTTTGGACTACTACATATAATTTAGAAAGTAGTCAGAATAGCACTCCTCCTTCATCAAGAGTTTTTTTTGTTGACTTTGTCATATTTGTATACTATTCTTCAGGGGGAAAAAATATATCTGAGGGTGGAGTCCATAGAATTTTGGGTAGGAGAGGAGTCGGAGTCTTGGAAAAGAAGAACTTCTTCAAGGTTGGTGCCAAGGTCTGAGCCATTTGGATATGTCAACCCACAGTTAAACCAGATCATGAAATGAGACAACTGGATCTGTTGTTACGGTAAGTAAATAAGTTTTGTTTGTACAGCTGCAACCAAAAAAGTAGCTGAATTGCAGGCCTTTGTCCCAACTATCCTTTTGTAGTTAAAGATGATTGACAGTCCCCCCCCCATACTGTTTCCCAGATGTCAAAACTGTCACTGCACTTATAGATCCTTGCAGTTTCATGTGTGACAGCTATTACTGGAAAGGAAGGGGGTTGAGAATTCTGTTCTCCAATGCCTGCAGTGAAAAGGAGATTTTTATTATTTATTTACCTGAATATTGTAGAAAATGCTTTATTTTTAAATAATTAATGTTATAGCCACCCTAATCCAGGTCCAGTGCTACCCCTACTCTGCTCAGCCTCTCTAAATATTTAAAATGTTTAACTTTTAACCTTCTTAGTTTATGTAATAAAATAACAGATCTCCATGCTCGGATTTCTTACCACAATCCAGAGTTATTAGCTGCTACCGAAACCTGGCTTAGACCCAACAAAACCCAACAGAAAAAACAGAGTTTCTCCTTCCCAGGTATAATATTATCTGAGCCTTAGTCCACCTGAACTCCTATAGTATTCACCCATACTCCAGTATAGTAGTACCCCATACTCCAGTATAGTAGTACCCCATACTCCAGTATAGTAGTGCCCCATACTCCAGTATAGTAGTGCCCCATACTCCAGTATAGTAGTGCCCCATACTCCAGTATAGTAGTGCCCCATACTCCAGTATAGTAGTACCCCATACTCCAGTATCCTACCTAAATATGCCAATGCAGAAATTCTTATCAATTTCCTAAAAATAAACAAAAACAAAAATCTGTGCATCATTGTAATTTACATTCCCCCTGGTAATAATATTCCTTTACCTGAAGACATACTAGGCTAGCTAACGCTATTTCTTTTGAAACTATAATACTAGGCGACACAAATATAAACTGGCAAAACTTAATTTCAGATTTCCCTACCCACAGTATTAACTTATTTTGTTTCACTCAACTCATCTCAAGTTTTACAACATATAAAGCTGAAGGATCCATCCTGGACTGGATTCTAATGTCTGACCCAAGCAAGTTCACAGAAGTGGGTACATTCCCAGATACCCTAAGTGACCATCTTCCAGCCTGTACTTACAGAACTAAAGCCCACATAACGAGAGAACATATCTATAAAGAATTCCATAATTTCTGTCACTTTGACCAACAGGGATTCATTGACAGACAAGGCCAATGACCTTTAAAATACATTCCCTTAGATGAAACATTCATAAATACCCTCAGTAACCTAGCTCTACTCCACAATAAAAGAATAAAACATAATTATTCCCCATGGCTATCAACACTAAGTAAACAACTCATGACCAGCCTAGATAATGCACAGAGAGAATGGCAAAAGTATAAAACCAACAATAATCTACACCTGTATAGAGAACTTAGAAATCAGCTTAAAAACAAATATTGAATGAGAAAAGGAAATGCTATACCATCCTTCACACCAATCACAAACGTAATCCTAAAAAAATTCTAGTCTTCTAACTCGCTTTGTAAGCCAGAATCCCCAAAACACCACATCCCCTCTCAAGATATGACCCCATACCAAATAGCTAGCATGTTCAATTCCCACTTTGACAGTATTGCCAACTTACCTACTAACCATACCAAGATACCTTCATATTCCGCTGAGAATTCCTCAGACCCCTCTCCTATACATCCTCACACTCATGCTCCACAGATAACTCGCATCTTTCCTCCACTCCATCATTGTCTAATTACACAATTTCAAGTAATTCTCCCTCTTTTTCCCCTCAAACCAGTCCCTACTATCTTTATAAAAAATGCAATTCAAGCTAAAACCCTGTTCTCCCTCTGCTGATGAACTATGTACTGAATACCTTGGGCTTGCAGCCGAGGCCAGAGCCTACCCATTTGTTGTTGGTTGTCTTTCGGCTTTTCCCGGTTAGGGGTCGCCACAGCAAAACTCCAGTCTGCTAATGATTGACAGTAGATTTTCATGAATGCCGAAGTGCCAGCTCGACGTTCAACCTTCACTGAAGGCACACCCATTTACGCATGTCTTTCGAACGCCCACCCAACCGCGGGGAGGACATGCAGATTCCACACAGAGGGCACTCCAGCTGAGAATTGAACGGGAGAACCATTTGCTGTGAGGCAACAATGCTACCGCTGCACCACCATGGATAGCCTACCCCATTTGTATTATTATAAATAGATCCAGTCAAGAATCTTATGTCCCAGTTTTGTAGAAAAGGCATATGTTATCCCACCAAGTTTCATGCCATAGCCATTCTGTCTAACCGTCTTGAGAAATGTGTACATAAACAACGCCTTAACCATCTTCTTTAAAATCAACTACTAACCTTCACACAGCGCAGTTTTCAGCTTGCCTGTAATCAGTTACTGCCTTATTAGCCGTCATGATATTGTCAACAAAGCTAGGGATTCTAGCAAACTAGTATTTTCAGTTTTCGTTCATCTGTCCAAACCCTTTGACACTGTTTCCCATACTAAATTCTTGAAGCAGCTATCCATCCATGGCTTTTCTTCTCCCACACATGCATGGTTCACCAGTTACCTAGCTAATAAGCAACTTAGTTAGTTGGCAAGGCTCGCTCAGAGCATATGTAACCTATAATTCTGGCATTTCTCCAAGGCTGCAACCTTAGTCCCCTTCTCTTCAATATATTCATCAATAATGTACAAATCTCTTCCTGTGAAGGTTCATTAATTCAGTATGCAGATGATTCTACCATCATCTGCTCTTCAAACTCTCTCTCCTCTACATTTAAGCTATAACACAGGAAGCTTTCTCTTCTCTTGATACTTTGCTAACTGATGCCTAAATTATACTTATTCCTGTAAACCAAGATCTTGCTATTTACTTACAAAACTCTTAACTCTGATAAGAGTTAAACTTTTAAATTTATTTCATGAACAGCACAGAAATTGAAGTAGTTCTCCATACAAAACTTCTTGGTATGACAATAGATGATAACCTCATATTTGATCTCCACGTACAGAACAGTTTCATTAGAAATTTGGAATACTCTGTAGACACAAAGGATTTCTTAACTCCTCAATTAAAACTACACCGGCCACTACATACATTTTACTATCACTCCTATATGGTGCCCCAACTCTCACTAACCTCCAGTCCACACTAAAGAGTAAGCTAGAAACCTGTTACAAGAAAATAGCTAAATTTGCAACCAGCACGTAAATATAATTCCCACCACTATACTGCTCTCCGGACTCTCAAATGGCTTTAACTTCCACACCATTGTACTTATTTACAGCTTATTACTTCCCATAATCTGATATACAAACCTGCAGCCTGCCCTGCCTTTAATTCTATCCTCCAGAGCTATCTCCCCAGCAGACCACTTCACTGAGAAGATAAACCTAACCGACCCCATGGTAAAAGCCTCTACTCATAGACCACTTCACTGAGAAGATAAACCTAACAGATCCCATGGTAAAAGCCTCTACTCATAGACCACTTCACTGAGAAGATAAACCTAACAGATCCCATGGTAAAAGCCTCTACTCATAGACCACTTTACTGAGAAGATAAACCTAACGGATCCCATGGTAAAAGCCTCTACTCATAGACCACTTTACTGAGAAGATAAACCTAACGGATCCCATGGTAAAAGCCTCTACTCATAGTTGCAAAAAGCTGAAATTTCTTTCCTCACAATATTGGGTCCATCCCTAGCCTACCTTCTTTTAAACACAACCTAACAGAACATTTATCCAAAACCTGGCTGTGCTCTTGAGCTAATCCAAGCTGAACCCGTTTCTCAAAACCCCTATCTAGCTACCTTTCCATTTTCCTACCAAAGTACTGCCCCTTTCTTTATATCAGTATTTCATCCGCTCGATTTGCTGCTACATTTGCTACAAACTATTTCCTACCTCCTTTTTAATGCCTGCACACTTGCAGCTACATATCGTTCACATCTGTAATATTCATCCTGTATCATAATCCTTCTGCGTCTTTCAGACTTTACTATTTCCCCGCTTAACACTACTTTTCTCTGCTCTTTTTAACTTACTTCTTTCTCCACAGTCATCATATTTCCGTTTGTCAACTTTGCTTCTCTCTCTCTGTCTCTTCTACCTAGTACATTTTATCTTAATGACTTGGCATAATATTCATTGTACACTGTTTTCCTGTAACCTGTTATGTAATTGTTCTTACGTATTTTATACACACACACATATATATATCGGTTTTCTATTAAAAATCTAAATTTAAAATAAAAAGTGTATTAAAAACCGAATTATTAAATCGAAATATGTAAATACCGATTACAGTATATGCCGAAAACCGTACGGAAATGTCGAAAACATTGAATGTGACATTTTTCGACAATTTGCGGCAATCACAATCCAGACGTGAAATACAGCATTAACAGTACGTGTTTCCATCCACAAATGAAGAATATAGCAAGAATTAACATGTATAACTCTATGAAAGGTGAAAGACATACTTATAAATCAAAAGTGTAGTACTTAAATGAAATCCACGTCCCAATAAGTGTTGCAATAAGGCATGTCCCATACACATTATGTATCAATGTATGTACAAATGCTAGACAGTAATGTTTGACAGTAGGAATCCTCCATCAAATGTGGTTAAAAGAAGCAGTGATGTGCCATTAATTGAACAAACCCCAAAGGTGTAAACTCATCCTGTAAAGCCAATAAATGTTGAATCATATGCTCCATATCTGTAAGTCTACGCTTCTTGGGTGAGGAAGGAACACAGCATAAAAACTTCTGTTTCAAGCCTTCCAAATGGTTCTGCTCTATACATATAGCATGTAAGACATCTATGATATATACATTCTTCTTTCTTAATAAACTCCTTAGTCTATGGTGCCAGCCTTCTACAGCATTCTGGCTCCTTGGGTAGCCCATAATGGAAGTATCCGACTGATTCCAGAAAGACACATCAGAGAGAGGGGGTTGTCTCTCAGAGGTAGTACCTCGCATGCCATAGCAGTCTAGGATGGCCTAGAATATAGTTATTCCTGAAAAAAATAACATAAGGGTGTACCCATATCACCCAAAGCCTCCTCAATTGATGTTAATGTTTCCAAAATGTGTTCTATACGTGTTCTCTATGTATAAATGCCAGAGCAGGAATCTGTTTACATAAAAGTGCAAACTGTGTGTCGATACCATACACTTGTGTTAAATTGAGCTTCTGTATCTGTCTCCACAGAATCTGGCACAGCTGGAACCAGCAACCTTTTGCTGTACTATTTCGAAGGTGCTTTACAATCCTATTAACCGCCCCTTTTCTGAAATCACTTAAGAACCATTTTTTGTTTTAACTTTAGCTGGAATTCCTTACATATGGACAGCAAGGTAGCCCAGAACTGATCATAGCACTCTTCACATTTGGAAGGGAGTATGCTATACCCAACAGGTACAGCTTTATTGGTTGCATTACCATGCAAACTGCAATGTACAGAGTACACCTTCTTACATTCCCGAGTGCTAATAGGAAAGGTGCCATCCACCAAAATATAATCCAAATTACATAGCACAGCAAGATTAGTGTCTGTTGTCATAATGACTGCACCATTGGTATGGCTGCTTAGGGTGCTATGTTTAATGATAAACTGGCCCTGCCTCAAAGGTACCATATCTGGGCTGAGATCCTTCAGACTAGCGAGG
This sequence comes from Protopterus annectens, assembly GCF_019279795.1. Taxonomy (NCBI): domain Eukaryota; kingdom Metazoa; phylum Chordata; order Ceratodontiformes; family Protopteridae; genus Protopterus; species Protopterus annectens. The sequence goes on along the minus strand of NC_056750.1, from coordinate 874,545,126 downwards.
TCCACTCTAGGATGTGTACTGTTCCTACACCTCACCCTACAGACACATTGTTTTACTGCATCTGCATTGGTCATGATAGTGACTACATCAGTAGATGTGCTTGCTAGTACCTCTGACACAATCCTACACAGGTCCTCTAATGTCTGCTCAGCTCTCCTCTTACTTGTCTCCTGGATCTTTGTCTGTTCTACCTTGACAACATCAGAGGCGTGGAAATGTGCTATACTTTTCAGTAGCTTTTCTCCACCATCACATTTATCAGTTATGCACCAGTCCTTACACTTCTGCTTTGATTTCTGTGTACAACACCAGCAATTTTTCTTTAATGTTTTCTTCTCCAAATAGTATTGGTAGCCATCTATGCATAGTATTGACAGTACCTTCTAAGACATTACCTTGCCATAGTTAGTGCCAGTCACTCCAGGAAAACTCAATGCATCCTACTCAGCCGTCTTAACTTAGCACAGCTATAAGTCAATCACATTGTCATGATTACTAACATTTTTATGCACTACACTAGGATAACTACAATCCGCCATATACTGTCAACATGCTTTCCATAACTATACATTAATAAGTCACACACAATACATAACACTCAGTGACATAGGTACCAGCTAGCTGAACTGCAAATACACCAGGTAACCTTAGACATACCCGTCTACAAGCTCACTATCCTACTCACACTTCACAACGCATAACAATAATGTGTTATACATCAAAATACTTTCAGTAATAATTAACATATGTGGGTGTATTTTCAAATTCTTAGTACGCATTACAACTTGTAGAAAACATTAAACAGGTAACGCACATTTTAACTCCTAATGCAGAGTCCATGTCAACATTCACCTCAGTAAGGTAGCACATTTTAACTCCTAATGCAGAGTCCATGTCAACATTCACCTCAGTAAGGCGCACATTTTAACTCCTAATGCAGAGTACATGTCAACATTCACCTCAGTAAGGCGCACATTTTAACTCCTAATGCAGAGTCCATGTCAACATTCACCTCAGTAAGGCGCACATTTTAACTCCTAATGCAGAGTGCATGTCAACATTCACCTCAGTAAGGCGCACATTTTAACTCCTAATGCAGAGTACATGTCAACATTCACCTCAGTAAGGCGCACATTTTAACTCCTAATGCAGAGTGCATGTCAACATTCACCTCAGTAAGGCGCACATTTTAACTCCTAATGCAGAGTCCATGTCAACATTCACCTCAGTAAGGCGCACATTTTAACTCCTAATGCAGAGTACATGTCAACATTCACCTCAGTAAGGCGCACATTTGAACTCCTAATGCAGAGTGCATGTCAACATTCACCTCAGTAAGGCGCACATTTTAACTCCTAATGCAGAGTCCATGTCAACATTCACCTCAGTAAGGCACACATTTTATCTCCTAATGCAGAGTGCATGTCAACATTCACCTCAGTAAGGCGCACATTTTAACTCCTAATGCAGAGTGCATGTCAACATTCACCTCAGTAAGGCGCACATTTTAACTCCTAATGCAGAGTGCATGTCAACATTCACCTCAGTAAGGCGCACATTTTAACTCCTAATGCAGAGTCCATGTCAACATTCACCTCAGTAAGGCGCACATTTTAACTCCTAATGCAGAGTGCATGTCAACATTCACCTCAGTAAGGCGCACATTTTAACTCCTAATGCAGAGTGCATGTCAACATTCACCTCAGTAAGGCGCACATTTTAACTCCTAATGCAGAGTGCATGTCAACATTCACCTCAGTAAGGTGCACATTTTAACTCCTAATGCAGAGTGCATGTCAACATTCACCTCAGTAAGGTAGTACATTTTAACTCCTAATGCAGAGTGCATGTCAACATTCACCTCAGTAAGGTAGCACATTTTAACTCCTAATGCAGAGTACATGTCAACATTCACCTCAGTAAGGCGCACATTTTAACTCCTAATGCAGAGTGCATGTCAACATTCACCTCAGTAAGGCGCACATTTTAACTCCTAATGCAGAGTACATGTCAACATTCACCTCAGTAAGGCGCACATTTTAACTCCTAATGCAGAGTACATGTCAACATTCACCTCAGTAAGGCGCACATTTTAACTCCTAATGCAGAGTACATGTCAACATTCACCTCAGTAAGGTAGCACATTTTAACTCCTAATGCAGAGTACATGTCAACATTCACCTCAGTAAGGCGCACATTTTAACTCCTAATGCAGAGTACATGTCAACATTCACCTCAGTAAGGTAGCACATTTTAACTCCTAATGCAGAGTGCATGTCAACATTCACCTCAGTAAGGTAGCACATTTTAACTCCTAATGCAGAGTGCATGTCAACATTCACCTCAGTAAGGCGCACATTTTAACTCCTAATGCAGAGTACATGTCAACATTCACCTCAGTAAGGTAGCACATTTTAACTCCTAATGCAGAGTCCATGTCAACATTCACCTCAGTAAGGCGCACATTTTAACTCCTAATGCAGAGTGCATGTCAACATTCACCTCAGTAAGGTAGCACATTTTAACTCCTAATGCAGAGTACATGTCAACATTCACCTCAGTAAGGTAGCACATTTTAACTCCTAATGCAGAGTCCATGTCAACATTCACCTCAGTAAGGTAGCACATTTTAACTCCTAATGCAGAGTACATGTCAACATTCACCTCAGTAAGGCGCACATTTTAACTCCTAATGCAGAGTACATGTCAACATTCACCTCAGTAAGGCGCACATTTTAACTCCTAATGCAGAGTACATGTCAACATTCACCTCAGTAAGGCGCACATTTTAACTCCTAATGCAGAGTGCATGTCAACATTCACCTCAGTAAGGTAGCACATTTTAACTCCTAATGCAGAGTACATGTCAACATTCACCTCAGTAAGGTAGCACATTTTAACTCCTAATGCAGAGTACATGTCAACATTCACCTCAGTAAGGCGCACATTTTAACTCCTAATGCAGAGTGCATGTCAACATTCACCTCAGTAAGGCGCACATTTTAACTCCTAATGCAGAGTAGATGTCAACATTCACCTCAGTAAGGTAGCACATTTTAACTCCTAATGCAGAGTACATGTCAACATTCACCTCAGTAAGGTAGCACATTTTAACTCCTAATGCAGAGTACATGTCAACATTCACCTCAGTAAGGTAGCAAATTTTAACTCCTAATGCAGAGTCCATTTCAACATTCACCTCAGTAAGGCGCACATTTTAACTCCTAATGCAGAGTCCATGTCAACATTCACCTCAGTAAGGCGCACATTTTAACTCCTAATGCAGAGTGCATGTCAACATTCACCTCAGTAAGGCGCACATTTTAACTCCTAATGCAGAGTGCATGTCAACATTCACCTCAGTAAGGTAGCACATTTTAACTCCTAATGCAGAGTGCATGTCAACATTCACCTCAGTAAGGTAGCACATTTTAACTCCTAATGCAGAGTGCATGTCAACATTCACCTCAGTAAGGTAGCACATTTTAACTCCTAATGCAGAGTGCATGTCAACATTCACCTCAGTAAGGTAGCACATTTTAACTCCTAATGCAGAGTCCATGTCAACATTCACCTCAGTAAGGTAGCACATTTTAACTCCTAATGCAGAGTGCATGTCAACATTCACCTCAGTAAGGTAGCACATTTTAACTCCTAATGCAGAGTGCATGTCAACATTCACCTCAGTAAGGTAGCACATTTTAACTCCTAATGCAGAGTGCATGTCAACATTCACCTCAGTAAGGTAGCACATTTTAACTCCTAATGCAGAGTGCATGTCAACATTCACCTCAGTAAGGTAGCACATTTTAACTCCTAATGCAGAGTGCATGTCAACATTCACCTCAGTAAGGTAGCACATTTTAACTCCTAATGCAGAGTGCATGTCAACATTCACCTCAGTAAGGTAGCACATTTTAACTCCTAATGCAGAGTGCATGTCAACATTCACCTCAGTAAGGTAGCACATTTTAACTCCTAATGCAGAGTACATGTCAACATTCACCTCAGTAAGGCGCACATTTTAACTCCTAATGCAGAGTGCATGTCAACATTCACCTCAGTAAGGCGCACATTTTAACTCCTAATGCAGAGTGCATGTCAACATTCACCTCAGTAAGGTAGCACATTTTAACTCCTAATGCAGAGTACATGTCAACATTCACCTCAGTAAGGTAGCACATTTTAACTCCTAATGCAGAGTACATGTCAACATTCACCTCAGTAAGGTAGCACATTTTAACTCCTAATGCAGAGTGCATGTCAACATTCACCTCAGTAAGGTAGCATATCATCTAAATTAGTATTGAGTATTACAGCAATAACACAACATTGACTGTACACGTCTAGTGGCTCATGTTTTCTAGTGTAGCAACATACTGACATGCAGATATGTAAAGTTATGTACCATTTACATACTACACTAACCGTATACACAAACACATAAGTTACACACATCTATCATCATTTGTACACCGTGCTGCTCAGGATTTACTTATATTAATGCAAATCTGCCCTGTCCTATTGTAATATGGCTGTACTTGCAGCATTTCTCTGTTCCATACTCACACTTCCCAGGTATTCTGTAATGTTCAATGGCCTGTATGCAGATGTCATCTATGAACAGGTTCCAAAAGTCCACGTGGTTCCACTGTGTAATCCCAAACGATCTGACTATGTCAGCTACTGTTCCTTCCTCGCATCACTTCGTTATGCCACACCTCCCATGAACATCTACATCACTGGGACAGACAAGACTGCAGCGCATCTTTGTTGTCGTCATCTCATAACGACGGATTCCATTCTGCGACAGGGACGGATTTACAGTGATCTGTGTTCGAAATTATGAATGGACATCATAACACCGGTTCGGAATGGTGCACTTCAAACTTCTGGTCGGCAGGTAAGTGAACGGTGACATTATAATAATAAACTATATATATATATATATATATATATGGTTCTACCTGACTTCGTCGACAGCGCAGAAGACCGACAGCTCCAGAAGATCAAGACCGGTGGCAGAACATCGACAATGCAGAAGACCGATGACGGATGACAACACCAACGCCGAGGATGCCGACATGGGGAAAGGCTGTGTGAGTATAGGTAAGTGTGGAGATTGACGGTCTGTGGGGATAGGTGGGTTAAGTGAGTTAGGGTTAGGGGGTGGGTTAAGTGAGTTAGGGTTAGGGTTAAGTGAGTTAGGGTTAGGGAGCGATAGGGGTGGGTTAAGTGAGTTAGGGTTAGAGCGATAGGGCGGGTTAAGTGAGTTAGGACCTTAGGGTTAGGGTAAGGTTTAGTGTGGGCTTGTAAGGATTGTGGTGTGCTTGTGTTGTGTGGTTTGTGGAATGGGGATGTGTTTTGTTTTAATTGTTATTGTGGTGTGTGCAGTGTATGGGGTTTCGTGTTTGTGTACCGTCGGTTATTTCGTTGTCGGTTATGTGTGGTTTCGTGTTTATGGACTGTCGAATATGTGGTGTCGGTGATGTGGTTGTCGGTGTTGTGTGGTTTCGACTATGTCAGGTAGAACCATATATATATATATATATATATATATATATATATTTAAGTTGTATGATCATTTACTTTTGTATATTTATGTAATTTACTGTATCTGGAGCTTTTCTCTTCGGGCCTCCTCTGAAAATGGATTTGTTTGACTCAGTTAAACTTTACTGGTAAACAAAGGTGAATGTATAAATATATGCATACATACATACATACATATACTTCCCCTCTTAATAAGTCTACAACAAAATATGACCAACTTCCTATTTCTTAACTTTGGATAACTATTTTTTCCTGAGGCACAGATGTCTTCTAGCATTATATTTTGTCATTTATAGCATCCATGGTGACTGTCGATAGTCCCCTTGTACATTGAAGATGAAGCAGGTTGGGCAGTTCATTTAAGATGATTTATTACATTGAAACATATCCGGATGGATAGCAGCATCAGTAAATATAAATGAACTAATTGATGGACAGAGCTTACAGACATACTTGCATCTCAACAGCTTACTACAAAATGGCAGTCAGGCTTGCACGTGCTCAGTATTTATACACTTGTGCAAGCCCTTGGATAGCTTCTTACAGAGACATACACACATTGATCTGCATCCTCCCTTTTAAAAAAGATTGCCCTTATCAAAATGACATTGCAGTTAGATAGGCATCAATATAGACATTTAGAAACAAACACAGTGTTCATGTCCAAGTGTATCTGGAACATGGTCTGGAGATGCGACCGGATCTCGTAACATAACATTCAGGACTGGGTTTAGCAACAGGGATAGTCTTCAGTGAACAACTCGTATCAGGAACTTTGGGATTCATCACAGGAACAAAGATACTCTCTGGAACTTCCACTGGAACTGGAATACTGGACAACTCACTCTGAGAAAGTCTCTCTCACAGGCTATTTGCTGTAGTATAGTATCAAATGCTTCCGATTCTGCCTAAAGTCAACTCCTTGTGATTTCACAATGTAAGATCTCACCTCTGGGCAAATGTTCTTCATCACTCCAATCTGATCATAACATTTGGACGTTTACATCCTTACCACTTCTCACTCTCATAATGGATTGAGTGGTTTGCTGGTCTTATCATAATAGGACTTCTGGGCTAGACGCTTCTTCAACAGATTGGCCTTCACTGACCTGCTGTTCTTGACACATGGAACCAGCAATTGACTGCTCATGATTAATGTGGTTCTGGTTTGATTCGACAGAAGTCTCTGAGTAGGTGAACCAAGATGTTTATCACAAGGAGTATTGCTGAGATTGAAGAGATTCAGGAAAACATCACTATTGTCTCATTTCGACTTCTCTAGTAACTGCTTTGCACTTTGAACTGTGTATTCTGCCAAACCATTTGACTGCAGATACTCAGGGCTACTCATGACATGATTAAAGTCCCACTCTATGGCAAATATTTTGAACTGTTGGCTTGTAAACTGCGTGCCATTGTCCAGAAATAGCTTTTTGTAGACTACCATGGACTACAAAATGATGCTTTGTCTTAGTAACGACCGTAGTGGATGCTAGACTGGGAAGTGTGTCAATCTCAAACCAACTAGAGTAAGAGTCTAGTAGTACCAAATAATGGTGACCATTCCACTTTAAAATATGTGTGACTACTGTCGACCAAGCTAGTTCAGGAATCTGATTTAGCTAAAGTGGTTCTTTCTGTTGATGTGGTTTTATACTATTACACACAGAACAAGATGAAAGTACTCTCTCAATATCTTGTGACATAGAAGGCCAGAATACTAACCTTCTCACCCTTCTTTTGGACTCTCTCAATATCTTGTGACATAGAAGGCCAGAATACTAACCTTCTCACCCTTCTTTTGGACTCTCTCAATATCTTGTGACATAGAAGGCCAGAATACTAACCTTCTCACCCTTCTTTTGGACTCTCTCAATATCTTGTGACATAGAAGGCCAGAATACTAACCTTCTCACCCTTCTTTTGGACTCTCTCAATATCTTGTGACATAGAAGGCCAGAATACTAACCTTCTCACCCTTCTTTTGGACTCTCTCAATATCTTGTGACATAGAAGGCCAGAATACTAACCTTCTCACCCTTCTTTTGGACTCTCTCAATATCTTGTGACATAGAAGGCCAGAATACTAACCTTCTCACCCTTCTTTGGACTCTCTCAATATCTTGTGACATAGAAGGCCAGAATACTAACCTTCTCACCCTTCTTTTGGACTCTCTCAATATCTTGTGACATAGAAGGCCAGAATACTAACCTTCTCACCCTTCTTTTGGACTCTCTCAATATCTTGTGACATAGAAGGCCAGAATACTAACCTTCTCACCCTTCTTTTGGACTCTCTCAATATCTTGTGACATAGAAGGCCAGAATACTAACCTTCTCACCCTTCTTTTGGACTCTCTCAATATCTTGTGACATAGAAGGCCAGAATACTAACCTTCTCACCCTTCTTTTGGTAGAGTCTGCTATTTTTCATCAAGGTTACCCAGGAGCAATGTAATCTTGTTGCAAAGACTTTGGAACAATACCTTTAGGACATTTCATGACAATATCATTATCTGACAAAATCTCATCTCCATATGGAAAATAATGTTGCACTTCCGGAGGTAAACTAGATTGCTTTGATGGCCTTCCTTCTTTGAGGAAGTAGTTGAGCATCTGTAAGTCTGGATCTGTGGATGTTCATCGTGTTTCACTGTTGCAGTCATAACTGTAGGGTGCTCCTGCCGGCAGGCAGCCCGAGGTCGGCCAGAATCCCAAAGTCTGGGTCCGGCGTCGGCTGTACAATCCAGTACCCTGACGTCAGTACGCTCTGGTACATAACCCTCAGCCGACGCCATCTTCTCCAGTCTTTCTTGCCGTGCGGTGGAAAGCAGCTCGCTAGCCGTTGGTTGGCAATTTTCGAACAGCGTTTTTGGTTGTTGTCTGTCCAAAGTTCTTACTTCTCTTCTCAAAGCTAAGTACCCCGTTGGGGAATCTTTTTCTTGTTCCTCCGATGTCAGAAAAAGTTAATAATTGTATTACGTGTGGAAAACAAATACCTCATACAGATTTCCACTCTTACTGTCTACCTTGCTTAGGCCCTGACCACGACGTTTCTTGTTGTCGGTTCTGTGCCAGGTTTAATTCTCGTACTATCAAACGCAGGTACGACTGGGCACTGAATTATTTTGGCAGACGCTTCAATTATAGAATGTCGTCGGATACTACAGGAATTCAAAAGAAGCACAAAGACAAGGACAGGCCTCCGAGGTCCAAACAGGACTCATTGCAGCTGGAGCCGGCGTCCGGTTCGGCTGTCGTCAGTGAGGCGCTTTTGCAGCCCCTGTCATCCGCCACTTCTGAACCGATGGCCGATACGGACTCCCATGGGGAGCCATCAAGGCCTTCTATTTTATCTGCTGCAGGACCTTCGGACGTCGCTCCCTCGGATTGGTCCGGAACCGCTGTGCAGGTACCGGCTTCTGAGGGGGTATTCAGGCCTACTCACATCACCATTTCAAAGGCAAAGACAGACTCCTGTTAAGTCCAAAGCTCCTGCTCAAGCTACTTCTGAATCTACTCCCAGGACACAGAAGCAATTGTTAAGGATGGCTGAAGATTTACTTTCTATGATTAGGGGTTCTCACCCCCCCCCTGAGAAAAGGCCTTGACAGGATGTTCCTGTGGATTCCTCTGACCAGGCTTCTATATTCTGTCTCTTCCTCTGATCAGGAATATTCTTTTCCTCCTTATGAGGATTCAGATGCTGAGGATTCCTTGCCCTCTGCTTCTCCGCCTGAAGATTTTTCTTTTGGGGAAACCTTACATGAGATGAGGGAACATTTTCATTGGGAAGGTCAGGATTATTCTGCTTCCAAGAAGAGGCTTAGAGAATTCCTTCTTCCTCAACATAGGCCTTTGGCTATCCCTCCTGTTCTTGACATTGTTGATGCTTTTTCCGAGTGAATCCTGATTCCATGCCTCCTGCTCCCTCTAAGCCTGATAGGTTTTATAGGGTTCCTGAGTCTCATTTGTTTTTGTTTAAGAATCCTTCTGCAGATCCTGAAACTATTTCTCAGGGTTCTAAGGCTGCTAAAGTTGCTACTTCTAAGAATCCTATTCCCTCTGAGAAGGATTCTCGTGCCTTAGACAGGTGGGGCAAAAAGGTATATACTTCTGCTACCCTTTCTGTTGGGGCTTTAAATTGCCAGTTTTATATGTTTAAGTATCAGCAATTTCTTTTGTCTGTTTTAAAGCAAAAGCTTGCCTCCCTTCCTGCATGTGCAGAAGATAAGGAACTACAGGATGTATTGCATGCAACTGAACAAACATAGCTTGCATTGTGGTTTTGATGCTTTGGATGCTTCTTGCAGGGCCGCAGCCTCTGGTACTGTTATCAGGAGACATGCTTGGCTTCGTGAACAAAGTTTACCTGAACAGGTTAAGGCTAAATTATTAGATGCCCCTGTTCAGCATGATGTTCTTTTTGGATCTAAGGCTGAGGAGGTTATTAATAAGATGGAGGAAAGGTCAAAATCTATGCAAACTGTGAAAGATTTCTTGCAAGTTCAGCCTCCTAGATTTTCCAGGAATTGGCCCTCCAAAAATTGGTCCTTTCCCACGTCTGACAGGCCTCAAAGGGGAAGATATAGACGCTCCAGAGGTCGTGGCCAAGCTCAGGCCTCCTACAGATCGAGACAGTGGACTGCTTCTTCACCTAGAAGGGGAGAAGACAGATCCCAATCTCAAAGAAAGCAAACTCAATGACTCTCTCGGTTGGGCTACAGGATCTCTTTACCTGGATGCCCCTCTCGGAGGAAAACTTTCTCTTTTTTACAGAAATTGGACTCGTATTACCCAGGACAAATGGGTATTGGACATGATTTTAAAAGGCTACAAATTCCACTTTCATACCTTGCCAAGGGCTTTCGGTTGGCCAGATCTGCCAAAACATCAATGGTCAGAGGCCTTAAATCAAGTGGATGCTCTTCTGGCCATGAGAGCCATAGAGCCTGTTCCACTCTCAGAGATGGGAAAAGGTTTTTATTCAAGACTGTTTCTGGTTCCAAGAAAACAAAGCTCATGGAGACCTATTCTGGACCTTTCTGTGTTAAACACCTTTTTGGAAATTCCAAAATTCAAGATGCTTACTCTGCAGCAGCTGATTCCAATGCTCTCTCAGGATGCCTGGATGGTGACATTGGACCTAAAGGAAGCTTATTTACACATTCCCATCAGGCAGGAACGCAGGAAATTCCTCAGGTTCAAGGCAGGTTCGAGACACTTTCAATTCTCTGTACTGCCCTTTGGTTTTTCTACTGCGCCCAGAGTCTTTACCAAGTGCCTGGCACCAGTAGTGGCTTATTGCAGACTCCAGGGGATTCAGATTTACCCCTATTTGGACGACTGCCTTATTCAGGCAGACAGCAAGGATCTTTTACTTCAACATCTGGATTTTGTTCAACGTCTCCTCCTCCTACTGGGATTTTCAATGAACACAAAAAAGTCACATTTGATCCCTTCTCAACAAATGGTATTTCTGGGAGCCCTCTTAAATACAACCTTACAAAGGGCCTTCCTCACTACAGAAAAACAAATACAGCTGGCTTCAATTTTCAAGACTTTGGCAATTCTGCCTCAGCTCACTGCAAGGAAATTCCTGCAGGCACTGGGCTACATGGCTTCCTGCATTCTGTTGATCCCAAATGCAAGGCTTCATATGAGAAAGCTTCAGTGGTATCTGAAAAGTGTATGGTCGCAGCATTACCACGATCTGGACACTCTGATTCCTCTGATCCCCTGCCTCCAGAAGGAGTTCCTTTGGTGGTCCAGGGTGTGTGCTTTAAACGAAGGAAAGCCTTTCCGTCTTCCTCAACCTTCTCAAATCATAACCACGGACGCCTCGGATTATGCTTGGGGAGCACATTTTCTAGGCAATTGCCAGCAGGGAACCTGGACAAAGGATCATCTTCACTGGCACATCAATCTAAAGGAAATGTTGGCAGTTTAAAATGCTCTTCTCGCCTTCAAGAACCTTTTGCATCCAGGACCTCTTTTGATACGCACAGACAACACCACAGTCATGTGGTACATAAGGGGGGTTCTCATTCGTACCCCCTTTGCAGACTAGCTATGGCTTTATGGGACACAGCTCTAAATCTGAATCTACATCTCCAGGCCCAATTCATACCAGGAGAACAGAATCTCTTAGCAGACAGCCTGAGCAGGAACATTTTAGATCCTCACGAATGGATGCTAGACACCAACTTATTCAACAGGATTACTGCAGTTTGGGGATGCCCCCAGATAGATCTGTTTGCATCCCACCTCAATCATCAGCTGCCTCTCTTTTGCACCAGGGCATTCCACAAAACAGCCTGGAAAGTGGATGCCCTGTCCTTCAGCTGGAGAAACCTTTCGGGATATGCCTTCCCTCCTCTTCCTCTACTTCCTCGGGTACTACTAAAGATAAAACAGGACAAGCCCAAGTTCCTCATCTTGATTGCTCCAAATTGGCCTCGACAGTTTTGGTATCCAACTTTAAAGCACCTGTTCTTGGAGCCTCCTTGGATTCTTCCTCTGAACCCTTCTCTTCTGTCCCAGCATCAGGGTCAGTTGCTACATTCCAATCTCAAGACCCTTTGCCTGACAGCTTGGCTCTTCAAAGGAATTTGATTTCTTCTAGTCTTCCCAAACAGGTTTTGGATGTTCTTTTGGAAGCTAGACGGCCTAGCACTAGGAAATCCTATGCCTCTAAATGGAAGAGATTTTGCATTTGGATGCAGGACCGAGGCTTGGACCCTCTGGTTCCTGATCTCTCTTCTATTTTGCTTTACCTCTTGGATCTTTTGTCTAATGGACTTTCCTTTTCTTCCATTAAGATTCATGCTTCTGCTATTTCTGCTCATTTCAATACTGATCCCCCTGTTTTTTCTCACCCTTTGGTGAGACAATTCTTGAGAGGGGCTAAGAATTTAAGGCCTCCCAGGACCCCTCCTGTTCCTGCTTGGGATCTTAATTATGTTTTAGAAAAACTTGCTTTGCCTCCTTTTGAGCCTGCTGCATCTTCAGATGTTAAGTTTTTGTCTTGGAAGACAGTTCTTTTGTTAGCTTTGACTTCTGCCAGAAGGGTCTCAGAGTTTCAAGCTCTCATGGCTGTGGAACCATACCTTATTTTCCACCAGGACAGAGTATCCTTGAGGACCAATCCTACTTTCATGCCTAAGGTAATTTCGAAAGTGGCTTTGAATCAAACTATTTACCTTCCTACCTTCTTTCCTAATCCTCAGAATAAAGGGGAAAGGATTTTGCACTCCTTGGACGTGCACAGACAGTTACGATTTTATTTGGACAAGACTAAAGAGTTCAGAAAATCTAACCAATTGTTTGTTTCTTTTGCCTCCAGTTCTCTTGGAAAGGCTATTTCCAAACAAACTATTTCCAAATGGATTTCTTATGGAATAAGGTTTTGTTACACTCATCATGGGAAACATTTTCCAGGTACTGTGAGAAGTCATTCTACTAGAGCAGCTGCTACTTCTACAGCTTTTCTCAGGGGAGTTCCTACCAAGGATATCTTGGAAGCTGCCACTTGGAGTTCTGTGCATACATTTTCCAAGCACTACAATCTCCCTTTGTATTCTAAGACCAGGGCAGGCTTTGCCTCTGCTGTTTTGCAGGGTCTTCTTGCTGCCCCTTCTTCTGTCTAAACCTCCCCTTTTTCACTGCTTTGGGATTCCACCCTACAGTTATGACTGCAACAGTGAAACACGATGAACATAGTACAGTTGTGTACACCTACCATAAATGTAGATGTTCGAGTGTCCTCACTGTTGCAGTCGGTGTTTCCCTCCCTCCTATCCCCTCTTTTTCTCTCTTTTGTGGTGTATTTGTGTTTCCTAGTGGGATTCATTTATGATCTATTGGGGACTTCTGACATCTAGGGCAAGAAAGGCTGGAGAAGATGGCGTCGGCTGAGGGTTATGTACCAGAGCGTACTGACGTCAGGGTACTGGATTGTACAGCCGACGCCGGACCCAGACTTTGGGATTCTGGCCGACCTCGGGCTGCCTGCCGGCAGGAGCACCCTACAGTTATGACTGCAACAGTGAAGACACTCGAACATCTACATTTATGGTAGGTGTACACAACTGTGTGATCTCTGAGCTCATCAAGATGTATGGAAGAAAAATTTCTTGCCTCCATGACTTCAAAATCAAATCTCTCATTCTCATACTGTTTAGTGGTACTTGGTGATCTGGATAATGTGTCAGCAAGATAAAAAAGTTTTCCTTTCTTGGAGATGAGATTGAAATGATAATTTTGCAGTCTCAGTATTATATGTTACAATCTGGCTGGAGCTGTATGCACAGGCTTTCTCAAATTAGTGACTAGAGGTTGATGATCTATTTCAACCTGGATTGGTCTACCATACACATAATCATGGAACTTGGAACTTGCAAACACAATTGCCAAGGACTCTTTCTCTATCTGAGCATACTGCATTTCAGCTTGGGTGAGAGTTCTGGATGCATAAGCAGCAGGCTGACCCTTTTGTAAAATAACTGCACCAAGATCAAATTTTGAAGCCTCACATGAAAGAATAACTGGCTTGTAGACATCATATTAACTGAGAGTAGGTAGACTGGCAGTTATCTGCTTCAGGACATGCTCTCTGGTGCTGATCAAGATACATCTTTACATGTTGGCTCTCTGAGTGGTGCTGATATTTGACTCAAGTCTGGAATGAACTTGCCTAGCCTAGGTAGTTGACCATGCCAATAAATCATTGCAGGTCTTGAACACTGTCTGGAGCTGGCATCTCACGAATGGCTGTTTGCTTAGAATGGTCTGGTCATAAACCTGAATTGGTGAATAAATGACCAACATAAGTGACTTTCTGTAGCCTGGATTTGCATTTCTTTGGATTCAGCTTAATATTAACTTTGTGCCCTTTCCAGAACTTTTCTGAGGTTTCTGTCTTGCTCAGCTTCACCAGTACCTCCTACTAATATATCGTCTACTATAATAGCACAAGGATACCCAGAAAAAATTTGCTCTATTGCACATTGAGAGGCTTCACTTTCAGAATTTATCCCAAATGACATTCACAGAAATTAGTACATTCCCAACGGAGTACTGAAAGTAGTGAGCATTGAGGATTTCTTGTCAAGCAAAATTTGCCAAAGTGAACTCTTTGCATCTAAGACAGAAAAAAACTGGCATTTGGCATAAGAGCAGTGACTTCTTCGACTGCACGCATTGGATGAATAGATCTTTTCAGTGCCTTGTTCAAATATCATGGGTCAGTACATATTCTGATATCATCTAAGCTTTTCATATTAGCTATCACCATGGAAGATACCCACTCTGTCAGTTCTGTGACAGGACAGATCAGACCTTGTTGCACCATTTTGTCTAGTTCGGCAGTAACTCTGGTCTGCATAGTTAATGGAACTTTTCTGGCTGGTCTGACAAGTGGACCGACATCAGGGTCTGACTTCATGGAGTACACAACCGGAAGCTTGCCTAGTTTGTCTTCAAAAAGATCCACATAGGTAGAAAAAATAGACTGGGCAAAATTAGAGTAGTGGGCTTTTAAGCTAACATGGTGGACTTCCTTGTTAAATGAAAGCAGTCCCATTTTTAAAGCATCTCTGAGGCCCAATAATGACTGGACGTGCCTCTTGGCCACATAAAATAATAAGTCAGAACTTCCACCAGCAGAGTAACATGAAAGCATTACTGAACCTTCGGTTTGAATCTATTCACCACCATAAGCAACAAGCTTCGCACACTTTGTCAAATCAAGCTTTTCACTAGCACATACTCTAGCAAATGTTTCTGCAGACATAATATTGCACTTTGAGCCAGTATCAACTTTGAGCTCTAGGGTTTGCCATTTATCCAAACAGTACAAAATACTTCACTCTTGGCCTATAAATCACATGCAGTGACTGTCTCACTAAACACTGACACACCATCAACATAAGGACTCTGGGGTCATGGTTTTCTAACTGATCAACTCATTTCTTAAAATGTTCCCTTTTAGTAAGAGTGTGCGCCCTTTGATTTACAAAATCTTTTGAAATGATTCCATTTATTACATTTGTGGTATTGTTGACCAAAAGCTAAGCAATTTTCTCTTTTAGATTCATGACTATTACCACAATTACGACAGTTGGAAATGAAATGTGGTATGTTAAAGTGGTGGAAGCCATGAATCCTTTTGATTTTGCTGACTCATTCTTATGCTTCACTGAGGCTCTGTGAACTGTGGAACTTACTAGAAAGCTTTGGGGTTTACTTGTGAGTGTTGCAGGAACTACAGTTGCTGCCATGTGCCTGAGCCTGTTTCTTTTAACCACGTGCTTTAGAAATTACTGGAAACATGCCATTTGTAAGCATATTTGTGTGCTTTTCTGTAAGCTCCTATATCTGACAAATCTCAATGGCCTTATTCAAAGTTGTCACTGTCTCAAAGCAAAATCTTTCTTGCATCATCATCTTTAATACTACACACAAGTTTGTCCTTTATCAACTCATCCCTTAAATTACCAAATCTGTACGTTTTAGCCTTTTTTCAAGTCAGTTATATATGCTGCAAAAGTTTCACCTGACTTCTGATTCCTTGTGTAATAAATGCCTCTCCATTGTAATGTTGGTCTGGGGATTGCACATTTCTCTAAATTTATGTTTTAAGTGCTCAGGGTCCTCCATTGACTCAGCCGGTATAACAATATGATGGTTCCCCCTCTCCAGCAAAGATAGCAGGTGCATACACAAATGAACGTTCCCTTTCAATGGTTTCTGACCCAGCTAAATTAAGTTGAATAAATGCCTTTGTACAGTCATCTTTATCAGAAAATGCAGCCTGTATGAAAATGTCATACTCTTGCTCAAACACTCTCCAGTTCTCTGCAATATTATTACCAAACAATAGTGAACCAAGATTTTGAAATCCTTCAGCCATGCCAACAAAGTATGTGTTTGGGCATACACTGAAAATATGGACCTTTTAACTATATACGAATATGTTTCCTCTCTGCAGCTGGCAGTAACACTCAAATACACAATAAACTCTTTGAAACACTATACTTTGTGAAATATGCTCTGAAATGGCTGTATTTTGTGAAATGATTTTACTGTAACACTACAGAAACACGTAAACACTTCATGCATCTCTGATAACTTGGATAGCCTCAGTTAATACGAAAATACGTGTGTTGCGAAATATGTGGTAATTTCTCTTTATTTTATTCATGTTATTTCTTTTTATTCAATTCAAACCTTATTTCAAACATTTTCCATAGTAATTTAAATAATTGTAGCGGTATTAGAAATTTGACTTGTTTTAGTATTGTTTAGAGTGCTCTGTATGCTTTGTTTCATATTTTGCAAATAAGAAACAGTTTGAGCAAGTTTAACATTAGAAATTAATTTCTGATCTGCTTTGCGAATTATACATGCAGCAATGGACTGCTGTATATTCCTCCAACCAGAGCTACATGCATCTCAAAGTCAAAGTAGAGAAACTGGCTTTCTTTCTGGCCCTTATATATCCCGCTTCTGGCACCATGTCGCTAGTCCCCTTTTACACTAAAGATGAAGCCGGCGGGGTAGCTTGTTTAAGATGCTTTATTACATTGAAACAGAGAATAGCAGCATCAGTAAATATAAACAAACTGACAGGCAAAACTTACACACATACAAGCTTACATCTCATCTCAACAGCTTACTACAAAATGCCAGTCAGACTTGCATGTGCTCAGTATTTATACACTTGTGCAAGCCCTTGGATAGCTTCTTAAAGAGGCATGCACACATGGGTTTGGGAGAGGGAGGAGCAAAGAAACAGCCCTGAATAACCTGTTTGAAGGATGTTCCAGTAAACAAATCCAATTTCTAATAGGAAATGAAGGTATGAGCATTAGACAAGGTGGCAGAAGCACAAATGTCATCAGTTGAGGCCCTAAGAAAGAAGGCTGTACATGTTGAAACAGATCTCATTGAGTGTGCTTTCAGTGGATTTAGATAGAGCCAAGCCTTTTTAGTTTTTATACATGGGAGATACAGTCCCACCTGACCAAGGGTACTGTTGATACTCTGTGATCCATCTTGGCTTTAGAAAAAGAAACAAACAATTGGTCTGACTTCCTGAAAAGTTTGGCTCAATAGAGGTAGAAATGTAATTGTCTGTGTGCATCCAATAAATGGCACATGTAGTCCCCTTTATAAGAAGAATTTGGAAAGAAGATTGGTAGATTAATTCTCTGAATGACGTCCTTGTAGCTACATTAGGCAAAACAGGGCCAGCCTGCAAAGAAGCCCTGTCCTTGAAAATAACATATGGAGGTTGACAAGACCAGGCTTGGAGCTCTGACACCCTTCTAGCTAAAGTAATTGCTACCAGGAAAAGGGTTTCCCAACTCAGTTTAAATCCACCTTGGCAATGGGTTCAGAAGGGGCTTGTGTCAAGGCTTGTAGCAAGACAGCCATGTCCCATGGGGGAATTAGGATCCCTGAGTGGAGATCTAAGAATAAAAGTACCTCTCAGGAAAGCTTTATACAACTTGAGTGAATCAGGAAGTGTGATTCTCTCCAATATGGAGATCTGAGATTGTTGCTAGCTGAACCTTGACAGTCAAATAACTAGCTCAGTTTTGTAAAATAGAAGCAAGAAAATCTAATACTGCTGATATAGGGACTGAAAAGGGATCCAAATTTCTCTTCAAAGCCCACTGTTCCACTTTTGTAATCTTTTCTCCTGGATGGATTGTGAGAAGAAGCAAGAATATGGACCAGTTGGGAGGAAAACTTGGATAGACTAGCCATAATAGGAAGTGGAGAAACTATGCAGTTATCTTTAGGGCTCGAATGTCCAGATGAGGCATTTTGGACAGATGACACAGGACATCTGGAATGGATCCAGCACACAGAGGGGCCTGAGAAAGGGAAACCACACCTGTCAAGGCTAGAAGGGGACAATGAGGATGACCTTGAAATTCCTTTGTAAGGCTTTGTGCAGAAATTTTAGAATTAAAATTAGGGGAGTTGTGGGAAGACTTATAGGAGACCATAGGGCCAATTGTGAACCAGAGCAACTCTCGGGGACTCCCTCTTCTGCAGATCAGAGCAAAGAACCTGCTGCATTTGGAGTTGGTGGGAGATACAAAAAGATCACAGCATGGATGACCCCGTAGATGAAGGATTTTGTATTCCTGTTGTTGGATTGAGAGACCACTCATGAGGTAGCAGAATAGATCTGCTAGTTTGTCCTAGCTAGGATGTTGGTCTTCCCCGGGATCTGCATTGCTGTCAGAAAGTGGTTGGAAGATATCGCCCATTGCTACACACTAATCTCTTATTGCCAAAACTGTTAGCAGTGTGCTCCCCCTGGCCCCTTGTTTGTTGATGTATCAGACTACTAACATGTTGCTGGTCGAGATGGAAGTCATCTCAGAGGAAAGACAATCTGAAAAGTCTGCAGTGTTAGTAGTACTGTCTTCTTCTATAAGACATTGATGTGAGTATTGGTTTCTGATGGGGACCATGTAATTCCCCCCCCCCCACTCTAGTTGGGAAGTATCCATAGTGACTGTGGATTTGGGAGAGGGAGGAATAAAGGAGCAACCCAGAATAACCTCTGGAGACTGACTCCACCATGTTACATGATGTCTTCGGATTTTTGTTAAATGGATTGGAAAGGTCATGGTCTGTAATCTGGTGGACCACTGGACTGCTAAGCAGACTAGCAATCTCATGTAATACCTTGCCAAGGGGACCAAAGTAACGTAGGGTGCCATCGGCCCTAGGAGCTGAAGAACAAGTCTGGCAGATGCCGTCTGATATGAAAGGAGTTGTAAGGCCTGATATTTTAGGTTGACTAACCTGTTCTCTGGTAACCTTGCAGTTTCAATGGTTGTATCCTGTTGTGCTGCTATGAACTCCAGAATCTGTACAAGGAAAACTGTGATTTGTTCTGGTTCACTGTAATTCCTAGGTTGGAGCACAGCTGAAGCAATTAATTTCTGTTCCAGACTAGCAGAGACCTGGTAGGAGCAGTAAGGAGTCTGTTGTCTAGACAGAGTAACACCAAGAGCCCTTGCAGTCTAAGAAGAGTTGCAAACATTCTGCAATCCTGATCTGCCACTAGGGAGACTTCTAGCATTAGAATACCCCACTCTGCCTTAAGGGGATCTCTCTCCTAAGGAATCCTAAGAAAACCCCTTACACCCCCTTTTTGCTTTCTAGAGATGGTCCTCTGAGAGGTGTGTCTTTGATCTTAGGGCTGAAGAAAGTTGATCCATCAAATGGGCGCATTAATAAAAGATGTGTTAAAAGGCTCCACAGAATCACACAGAATGCATCCTGACATGCCTCCTTTTGGTTATGCCTGTTCCTGTGGCTCTCAAAACACCTTCTGTTGAATTGGATATGAGTCACATATAAGGAGTTCAACTGGGACTAAAACTGCAAATCCACTGATTTTCTGTCTTCCACAGACATGGATTCAGAAAGAGACTTTGAGAGGTCCTTTGTCAACCTAGTCATGTGTGCCAGATACTTCAATGACCTTAATTCAAAGGTAGCTGAAGTGTAAACTTGCTTTCCAAACATGTCTAAAACCATGGAGACTCTGTTAGGAGGATGGACAGATGAGCTTTTTTTCTGCTTGCTCATTCTTGGACTGTGCTGGGATTAGACCCAGGTCAGTTTTAGGATCCAAAGGCTTGCAAATCTTGACACTCAGAGCTGAAGATAAAACTAATGAAGGAGGGCAGTCTGGGGATCACTTTCTCACCTCTCTGCCCTTTTCTTTGGGCCTATCTCTTTTGTACCCCTTGTGTTTAACTGAGGACTTCTTTCCTGGTGGAGAAGTTGCAGGTGCAAGTTTAGAAGATTCAGAATATAGACGACCTTAGAAAACAAGCTTATTACATCATTCGTTCATGGCTCTCTGACCAAAGGCCATGCAAATTGAGCAGTCCTCCACCACATTAGCTGCCCCCAAACAATACACACTTTATCTGTGAATTAGTGTTGGGTATTTTGTGACTACAAGCCACACATTTCGTAAAACCAATTGGTTTATTCAGCATAGTCCCTAAAAGGAAAGAAAGTAACCAGGTAACACTGCCAACAATGGTAACAAGAAAGTACAGAGATAAAAAGAATCTGTAATAAATACCATCTCTGATATCAATACTTACTAAATATTTCCTGTAGTAAAAGAAAACACATGCTGAAGGCATGAAGGGAGCCTAGAGACTATAGCCTTTTTTTTTTATATATATAAGGGGAGGGAATGAGCTTCAATTGAAAAATGACCTACACCAATGGAATAGAGACTTTAACAGCAGAAAAAAAACTCACAGAATACTTAACTGAAGATATTATAAGAAGCACACAGCTGAACTAAAGCCTGAGCCAAATAATTACATCCATACTCTGCAAATGAGATCCCATGTAATGTTGGAGACAGAAGAGGATTATGGGTAAGGGGAGGAACATGAACCACAGATTCTAAAATTGGAAAAAGAGACTGAATTCAGATCAGAGACCCATCAGTTGAGGAATGGATGGAAAAGACAACATCAGATCGAATGTTAAGTTCTTTTTCTCCTTTCTATGCTGCTCTGTAATTCTGCAGGCAAATATAACTTTATATTCTTTACCTTTGAATAACTTTGCAGCACGGGTGTGTCCTGGCATTATACTTTTCTCTTTTAGTGTTATTCTGCTTATTAACTGATTTGCTAATATCAAAAATGAAGAGTAAGGCCAGAATAAAAAAACTGAAACCCAAATGCTGGACAATAAAAGAAGGAAAACCAAACTGCTCATGGATGTTAAAAACAAACTCCTTGCTTTAATAGTATTAACGCAGACTAAGTAGAAACGCAGCGTTTTCGTCTGAATACAAATCAGACTTCTTCAGATACATCTATATTGAATAATTGACCAATATACATATATGTGTGTGTGTGTGTATATATATATATATATATATATATATATATATATATATATATATATATATACACACACAGATTATAAGACCTCCCTCCTATAATTAAACAATTAACTTAATAATTAGGGGAATGCCATGATAATAAATACTGACGACCAATGTACTAAAAAACAATGACGTAAAAATTCTTATAAAAATATAAACATTAACTTATTAAATGATTATTATGAAACTACAGAAAATATTTAATTAAAAAGCATAATATAAGAAACAATTAATAAACAGGTAGTGTAACCAATTGTGACTGTTACAATTTGGCTAACCTAAGTTTTAATAATGGTGTAACGGAAATGCTATCATTTAAACCTGGAGGTTTATTAGCCTCCAGGAAGATTTGCCAATAAGCTTCTCTGTATGCCAGCTTTGATTCCCAAGGTCCGCCCCTGGGGTCTTCTTGAACGGTTTTGATTCTGAAAAAACAACAACTTGTATTGGGGCATAACAACAAATGTCTATATAAAGCATTGTGATTATTCTTGTTACATATACTGTTCATTTGTTCGTATATTCTACACTTAAGTTGCCTCTCAGTTTTACCCACATAAAAACATTCGCAACTATTACAACAAACCAAATAAACTAGCCCCGAACTGTTGTAGTTAGAATAACTGTGGGAATATAAAACTTTATGCCTCAAGGCAACTAAAACTTGTTCTTTTTGTATAATATAAGAACACTGATTACAAGCTCCACACTTGTATGTCCCTTTCCTTTTATCTGAAAAAATATTTGCGTAGTTGGCCTTTTCTAGCAAATTTTTGATGTTTTGTCCTTTTCTATATACTACTTTAATAGGTTTATTCTTTAAATTAGGTAAGTCTGTGAATTCTGAAAAATGTTATACTCTTTTTCTACTATATTTTTTATCAAATATGCACTACCACTAAAATTAGTTGTAAATACTCTATTGTATCCCGTGTTGTTGTTGGTAAGGTGGCCGTGTTGGTTATTAAACTCTAAACCTCCACCCAAAATGGGCTTGTATTTGTAATTTCTACCCTGTGTAACTTCAGTGTAAATGTTGAATATCAAATCACTGGGATAACCACGTTCCATGAACATATGTTTCAATTTTGTACATTCCTGTTCATAATCGACATCCATGGATGTCATGCAACTGGCCCTTACATACTGGCCTTTCACAATACCCTTCTTTTGAAAAAAACGGTGTGCACTTGAAAAATGGATGTATGTGTTGGAAAAAAGTAGTCTTTCTATGTATAGTAGATTTAAAGCCTTGTTCAAATTTACTTAAGGATACATCCAAATAATTTATACTCTCTTGAGAAATTTGATAACTCAACCAGCCATTTTTTTAAGTTTACTTAAGATATTGAATAAACTCTTCAAAATGTTGTGTGCCCCCCACCCAAAAAATGCAGATTTCATCCAAAAATCTGGTGTACAAATTCCAGTATTTATGATATGTACTATTGTACACAAACTTCTCTTCCCAGACTAATACAACCATATCTGCAAAGATGGGGGCACAACTGGCCCCCATAGCCACTCCTGTCTCTTGCCTGAAGTACTCTCCTTCAAAATACATGAAGTTATTCTTAAGAACTAATTCAGACAGTTCCAAACATAAAAAATCTCATTTTCTGTTACGTCTGGTTTAGTCCTTAATGCTTCCTCTAACCAGGTAAGTCCAATGTCATGTGGAATCACTGAAAACAGGTCTGTGATGTCCAGGTTTAAATAATAGCATTTCCCTTACACCATTATTAAAACTTACGTTAGCCAAATTGTAATGATCACAATTGGTTACACTACCTTTTTATTGTTTCTTGTATTATGCTTTTTAATTAAATATTTTCTGTAGTTTCATAATAATCATGTAACAAGTTAATGTTTATATTTTTATAGGAATTTTTACATTTCATTGTTTTTTAATGCATCGCTCGTCAGTATTTATTATCATGGAAAAAACAAGTAATCTCCGTGGTATCCCTGAAGTCTCAAAACAACCCACTAAAGTGTAGTAGGTCCAAAAACAAAACAGTGTAAGAAACTTCTCTGTGTGGAAGATTTTCAGTCCATATATTTCTAGTTAATCACTGTATATTAATCAGATCAGACAATAGTAGTAGAAGTAGTGAACGTAAACTCATCTTAAGTCAAAACAAAACAAAAAGACGTAATAGAAAATATATAATTGTACAGCATTACTAAGTATTCGAACGTAATCCAAGCAAGGCAGGCAGTCTGTTTCCAGTCGAAAATCCTTTATTAAGTACACAGACAAGCGATCCAAGTAAAACAAAAATAGAGTAATAATTTCCTTACAAGCTTATATATATATATATATATGTACTTATTATCAGGCATGGGAGTGGGCGGCCACGGTGGTGCAGTGGTTAGCATTGCCGCCTCACAGCAAGAGGTTCTCCGGTTCGATCCTCGGCTGGGGTGCCTTCTGTGCGGAGTCTGCATGTCCTCCCTGTGGTCGCGTGGGTTTCCTCCGGGTGCTCCGGTTTCCTCCCACATCCCAAAGACATGCTGCAGGTGGATTGGACACTCTAAATTGGCCCTAGGTGTGCGTGTGAGTGTGCCTTCTGTGGAAGGTTGGGCGCCGGGCTGGCAACTCGACACCATAAAACTCCACTGCCATTCAATGTGCGGACAGGTGATCCGCTGTGGCGACCCCTAACCGGGATAAAGCCGAAAGAAGAAGAAGATCAGGCATGGGAGTGGTTTATTGTGCTGTAAAACAAAGTGTTATTGGTACACATACTAAATTCACATCCCTTCCCCCATTAGTGTGACATTCGAGCTGGTCCTGCCCTACTTAGTAGCTGTCATAATAATATATAACCCTTATGTACTTTAAATAAAATTATATAATGATGTGGTACCTCTTATTTAACCAAATTATTAAGTAGATTATTAAGTCTGTGATTTTATCCAAGACAATATACTACATGGCTGGAAATATATCAACCTTAGTTCATTTGGCAATCAAAAAATATATATAAATATATACATATACATTTTGCATGTAAAAATCAGTTTCTATTTTCATAACCTATTGATGTGAAATTGTTTGATCTCGCCGTTTGTTCTTACACACGGGTTCGGAGCTGATCCTCGGCTCCAAGTCGGCCGCATCACCAGCTCCGCATCTTCGAGAAAGCTCGAGACACAGTAATATCCCATGATCCTCAGATGCTAACCCTCAGATCTAGTTTGCCGCTAGCAGCAGATCGCATCGAGAGGCTCGGGCCAGTAAAGTTTTTTCTATATTTCTTGTTATATACTTCTAATTTTACAGATTTATACTCATTCTTTATAGTGTTTGATAAGTTTTATTATATAGTTGTTGTTTAAGACTAGTTTAGTTAGTTTGTTACTTTAAAATTCTTAGTAAAGGCCTTAGACCGTTTTTCTGTCAGAATTTACAGTACTTAAAAATAAATAAATAAATAAATAAATATAAAAAATAATAGTTTTTTGCCTTTAACTTTTTCTATTTTTATA
This sequence comes from Protopterus annectens, assembly GCF_019279795.1. Lineage (NCBI taxonomy): Eukaryota > Metazoa > Chordata > Ceratodontiformes > Protopteridae > Protopterus > Protopterus annectens. The sequence continues at coordinate 874,520,120 of NC_056750.1, read as the reverse complement.
TATATATATATATATATATATATATATATATATATATATATATATATATATATATATATATCCTAGTGTGCTGTGTGTGTGTTACTTTTTATATATATATATATATTACATTTAAATTATATTATATAGGGATTTTTTCTTAGTGTGCTGTGCTTTTTCTTGGATTTTTCCCTTTCTTTTAAAATGTCAGAAAAGACCAAATCTGGTTTTAAAAGGTGTCAGTGCGGACAGAAGATGTCCATTACTGATAACCACTCATCCTGCGTCTACTGTCTTGGCCCTTTCCACTTGCATGAAGACTGTTCCATTTGTCATTCCTTTAGTGGGAGGGTCATGCTGGAAAGACGCAGGAAGTTGGTTGACAGAGGGTTGCTTAAACCCGAGTTTCAGGAGGCCCTGGACAAGGCTGAACAGGTTTCTAAGTCTTCAGGAGTGTCGGAGCCCAAGTCATCTGCTCCGAGCACCTCTTTTCAGATTCGGACACCAGCTCCTATGACTTCGGTGCCGGGTGTCGAGACTTTATCTCTGCACGAGGCTCAGGTCTTGGAGCCGGTATCAGAGGTACCACCGTCTGCTATCCTTCACTCGGTGATGGCTTCGATCCCTTCGACCCGTTCTTCAAGGCCACTTTCCGACTCCGATGTGGACCGAGTGGTACAGAAGCTTGTGGAGAACTCGGCTTTGTCCAAATTAATTGAGGTTTCGTCCCAGCTGGTTTCGAAACTCGAAGCTATTCCAGTTCCCTCAACACTTCCTCCTCCGAGACCCGTCAAGTCATCGGTGTTAGGAGTCGAAGAACTGATGATTGTAGAGCCCTCGGTGCCGAAGCCTCCAGTAGTGCTTTCGGCTCCGTTGACCTCGACTCCTTCGGAACCAGCCAGAGAGTCTCGGAGCCGAAGATCTTTCCTGGGTTCCGGGAGGGGATAGTCGAACCGAGATATCGGTTCCGACTCTTCCCCTCGGTGCCTCGGCTCAGATCAGTTCGGATCCGTCCTCGGTGTCAGAGCCCATGGTTCCGATTCCGGAGAAACAACCTCCTTCTTCGGATCAGGTCGGATCTTCGGGTCGGGGCACCGGTGCCTTTGACATCATGAGGAAGGTCTTGTCTGATCAGACACATACTTCATCGGTATCTTCGTCTCCTTCCCCAAAAGGTCCGCGTTCTGCTTCTGTGCCTTCGGCGCCTACCAAGCGTCGAGACCCAATGCCTCAGAAGTCCCCACAGGGTGACTCTGGTTCCTCAGATGCATCCCCAGAAGCTCCCGCTGAGGATGTTCTGAGGAAACGACTGTGCAAGAGGAGGCACATAGATTCCCCTCAGGAATCTCTCACATCTGATACCGATTTAGATGAAACAGAAGGGTCCCCACGGTCCACCTCTGAGGATGTCTCGTTTGCAGACATTTTGGAAATCCTGAAACAAAGGGGGGACTGGCAAACCCTTTCCCCTTCTGTGGATGAATCTGTCTTACTGAAGGCATTTGGGACTCAACCTTCTACCTCCTGGGTGACTCCACCCTTTGACGATCTCATGGATCTAATAGCTCGGAGGGCTTGGGAAACACCTGATATGGTGGAACCAGTCACTCGTAAACCAAATAAATACATGACGGCCCCCCAAGATAAATCTTATCTTACAAAAGGAGTTCCTGTAGATACTATGGTGGTGGTGGTGGTGGTCACTAAGAAAGAGATGTCTGAATCATCTTCTCTGTCCATCCCCCTAATAAGGATTCTAGGACAATGGACAGATATGGGAAGCATATATTTAGTTTGGCGACTTTTTCCATCCGATCGTTCAACTACGTTACGCATTTCACGCGTTTACAGAGAGATCTCATTAAGGAACTGGGAGATACTCTCCAGGGACACACAGATGCTGCTGTCGCCGAGAAAGTGACAGCGCAACTTAACACCCTAAATTCCATAGTCAACTCGTCCATGAGGCTGATTTCATGCGCAGCCGAAGGGTCGAGTAGAGCGGCAGCTTCAGCGATCGCCCTGAGAAGACAATCCTGGTTGCGCTTATGCTCCTTTGCGGAAGCCTTTAAGTCTTCCTTTGCCAACGCCCCCTTTGATGGTGCCTCCTTGTTTGGGCCCAAAGTAAAGGAGACTCCCACGAGGTGTGAACAAGAAGGGAAGACCCTGTCTGCCGTAGGGGTCTGTTTTTCCGTTCCATCTAGACCCTACCCTAAAGGGCAATGAGGAGGAAAAATGTGGTTCCGAAAGACTCTGGGATCTTTTCAGCACACCCAAAGTGACGCCCCCTCCAGAGGCAGAGGAGGGGGAAGAAACGGAAGACGCCGCCCAGCCGGCAGAGGGGGTCCGCAAAATCAGGGCGACAGAGAGACTTTCTCTGGAAAGCCCTTCCAGCACTCTTGAGTGCAGGCTCGGCTGTCCTACTCTGGAGGCAGTCGGGGGTCGCTTGGCTTTATACCCAGAGGCCTGGCTAAATCTTACATCAGATTCCTGGGTAAAAAGCATAGTTACCAGAGGCTACAACATCCCCTTCATAAAAATGCCACCCAACTCCAAAAAACTCCCAGACGTTCCATCCAGTCTGCGAGACCAAGCAACCATAGAGATAGGAAGGTTGCTCGAAAACAGAGTCATCCAACCAGTCCCAGCAGTCCAAATAGGATCCGGAACTTACTCAAGGTTCTTTTTAGTTCCAAAGAAAACAGGGGACTGGAGGCCAATTTTAGAACTCAGCAAGTTAAATACCTTTGTGAAAAAGGAAAAGTTCCGGATGGTCACGCTCCAGTCAGTCCTCCCTTTTCTGCAGAAGGGCGACTAGATGTGGTCTATAGATCTCAAAGACGCATACTACCATATCAAGATGGCCAGGGCATCCAGAGATCACCTGCGCTTCCGGCTGGGAGCCAGTCATTTCCAGTTTCATGCTCTGCCCTTTGGTCTCACCTCAGCCCCCAGGGTGTTCACCAAATGCATGGCAGTAGTAGCGTCTCACTTGAGATGAAATGGATTCCGGGTGTTTCCTTATCTAGATGACTGGCTCCTATCCGCCACCACCGAGTATCGTCTTCTACAAGCCAGGGACTACACCATCAGTCTTTGCTCTTCACTAGGCATAACGGTGAATTTTGGAAAATCTGTCATCGCCGTCACAGTGTATCTTATTTATAGGAGCACAGCTAGACACTTCCCTGGCTCAAGTTACTCTTCCCCCCACCAAGAGTATCAGACCTCAGGCATCAAATTTTGTTCCTTCACAACAAGAGAGTCCCTGCACGACAAATATTAAGAGTGCTAGGCTTGATGGCAGCCTCCCTTCTTGTAGTTCCTTTAGGCAGGATGCACATGAGGATTCTTCAATGGATGTTATTTGCCCAGTGGTCGTATCTACAACTTCCACTGTCTCACGAAATCTTGATCACGAATTCTTGCAAGAAGGATCTCTTGCGGTGGATACACAGTTGAGAGCTAACACTAGGACGACCGTTTGTATTACCCAGTCCGGTAGCAACTCTAACCATGGACGCTTCCCTGATAGGGTGGGGGGGGGATTCTTTCAGGGACAAACAGTCCAAGGTCAATGGTCCAACTTGGAGTACAATCTGCACATCAATGTTCTAGAGCTGAGGGCAGTGTTTCTAGCATTGCAACACTTTCACAAGTCCTTACCTCAGCGAACAGTGACAGTTCAGACAGATAACATGTCAGTGGTCTGGTACATAAACAAGCAAGGGGGAACGAGATCTTACCCGTTATGCAGAGAGGCCCTCAGAATTTGGCAATGGGCAAAGTCCACTGGACGCTTTCTGATAGCAACGTACATCCTGGGGACTTCCAACGTAATCACGGACAGGCTGAGCAGAGCCATCCTGTTCCCTCACGAGTGGTCCCTCAAACCTCAAGTGGCGGAAGAGATCTTCCGCAGATGGGGCCAGCCTTGCTGCAACCTGTTTGCATCCCCATTGAATGCCAAATGCAGAAGCTATTTTACCCTGTTACCCCCTCCAGCAGGTGTCCCCAGGGACGCACTGGTACACGATTGGCCCCCGGGTCTCCTGTACGCCTTTCCTCCTATTCCACTAATTCCCAGGTTTTTGCAGAAAGCCAAACGTCTAGACAGGACCATCATACTAATAGCCCCATTCTGGCCTTGACAAATCTGGTTTCCCTTCCTTCAATCTCATCAAGTGGAGGAACCATGGATGCTGGACCCGGAGCCAGACCTGTTGACGCATTCGTCGGGAGTTCCTCACACCTTTCTCAAGTCCCTCAAACTGACAAGCTGCTGCTGCTCTGCTTCCCATTTTAGCCAGGTCGGAGTTACTATCCCCTGCAGTGTAGCAAATTATTGTATCTTCCCACAAACCATCTACAAGGAAATTGTACAACAGCAAATGGAACCGTTTTACGCACTGGGCCTCCAAACAAGGTATAGATCCATTCGGGGCTCCAGTACACAAGATACTAGATTTTCTTACCACACTTTTTCAGGAAGGAGCATCAACATCCACTATAAGGGTTCAACTGGCGGCTATATCCAGTTTTCATATTGGACGTGAAAATGGTTCTCTTATGTCCCACAGACTTTGTAAAGCCTTCATGAAAGGTACCTTTCACCTCCGTCCCCCCTTTCGTAATCCAATAGCACCTTGGAATCTTAATCTCATGCTGTCACAACTCATGTTGCCCCCTTTTGAGCCAGCAGCCACAACTTTGTTAAAGTTCCTGTCATGGAAAACACTTTTTCTGGTTGCCATCACTTCCGCCAGGAGAGTTTCAGAGCTACAGGCTCTATCTATCCGACCCCCGTACATGATTTTTCATCCAGATAGAGTAACCTTGCGCACCAATCCGTCCTTCCTTCCGAAGGCTTGTTCGATTCAGAACATCAATCAATCTATTGAACTGCCTCCCTTCTTTAAAAATCATTCCAATAAGCTAGAATACACATTGCACAAGTTGGACGTTCACAGGCAACTAAGATTTTACTTACATAGGACAAAAGAGTACAGAAAGTCAGATCAACTATTTGTCTCATATGCTGACCAAAGAAAAGGACAGGCAGTAACGAAGGTTACCTTATCCAAATGGCTCTCAGATTGCATAAATTTTGTATATGCTGAATCAAAACAGCAACTCCCTTTCAAACCCAGAGCTCATTCTACAAGGGCGATTGCTGCCTCTTCAGCCCATACCGCTCATTTGCCCTTAGATACCATTTGTGCAGCGGCAACTTGGGCAAAACCACATACTTTTATCGCCCACTATAAGCTAGACAAAAGCTCCAGGGACAGGGCGACGTTTGGTTCCACTGTACTCAGGAATGTTCTCCCTTGAGCCACCCAGGAAAAAGGAGCTAGGGACGCTACCCGTGTGTAAGAACAAACGGCGAGATCGAACAATTTCACATTAAGAAGTTATGTCTTACCATAACGATCCATGTGAATTGTTCATCTCGCCTTTGTTCTTACATTCCCTCCCTCCATCCCCGTCCTGCGGTCTGGGAGAACGGTTTTCAACTAAATTCCTTTTCAGCCTTTTCTAGATATGGTTGGCATGTTATTGTACATTAGTAATGGCATCTTTTTTCCTCTACTTGACAGTAGGGTTCCAGACACTGTGTAGTATCTGTTTATAAGTGTTCTAGACACAGTTCTAAAAGGGATTCTTCTGGTATAGCAAACTAGATCTGAGGGTTAGCACCTGAGGATCATGGGATATTACTGTGCCTCGAGCTTTCTCGAAGATGCGGAGCTGGTGATGCGGCCGACTCGGCTCCGAACCCGTGTGTAAGAACAAAGGCGAGATGAACAATTCACATGGAACGTTATGGTAAGACATAACTTCTTATTAACAAAGATCGCTTTCGTCCTTCTAGACTTCTTCAGATCTGTGTACAAGAACCCTAAAAACCTATATAATTGTATAATTAGTTAGTGTTGTTATTACACATTAAAAGTGCACTGGAACTTAGAAAATTGCTACATTGTTTACATGACTAATTGTATTTTATTTTATTCTACAAATTGGTTTTAAATGCCATTTTAAATCAGTTGAAATTTAAGTGTATATTTTGTTTCCATCATCATACATATATTTTTTCTTATTTTTATTTTTTTCTGGTTCTTTTTTCCATTTTATTCAAAAAGATGTGTAATAACAATACTAACTAATTATACAAAACAATAAATATTATGAATTAAGGGGCATTATAGACAAGAAATGTATTTTGTGTAGAAAATATAAGAAACTAGACAGAGACTTGAAATAATATAGGGGAGGGTGTACAATACCCCCCAACCCAAATATTTTGGCCAGTCCCATAACAAGGAAAGTAATTTACCCTCAGAGGGTCAACAATCCAAACACCATGGACAGAGTTACAACAACTCTAATATGTCTGAGAGGGAAAACAGTTACGACAATCAATGGGAGGCAGGCACAGTGGGGGTTATTATCAGGGGGGAAGGGGGGGCAGAAAGGTTACAGATACCAGAATTGAATAATGTTTCCACCGTGTAAATGAAAACACACAAATAGTCACCATGTCTGGTTTTCACATTTTCAATTACAGTGGAATAGAAGTTACTAAAAATGTATTTGATTTATTTATTCAAGGTTTTAAATTAGTTCCATTGATTAACAGTAATTTGACACAAGTAATTTTTGATTTAAAAATGTTCATTAGAAAGTTAAATTTAGAAAATATGTTTGGTGATCAACCTTCTGTATTATACCCTAATACACCAAAGAAAAAAAGCGTTTTCAACCCATCTGTTCATCCACAATTAAAAAATTTGGAAAATGTGATTGAGAGTGAAATTAGGAAACAAATACCTAACAACAGGATACATTCCAATTTGAGACAAGAACAAAGGGAATTATTGACTGAATTGTGTTCTAACCCACAGCTACGGGTTATGGAACCAGATAAGGGAGGAGGTATCGTCCTCATGGACAAGATAATGTATGAAGGGAAAATGAACAGTAAGGTTTCTATTAACAAAATAAATATATCTTACAAAAAAATAGATTTGGCACTTAATGATCTATTCGATCAGGGTGTCATAAATTTTGATACATACAGTTATCTTGTAAATACTACACCTAGGGTACCATCCATTTTTGGAGTACCCAAAATTCATAAGTGTGTAGAAAATCCTCCCCTTAGACCTATTGTTTCGTCAGAAGGTGCTAAAATTGCACCTTTGTCCAAATTTTTGGACTAGAAACTCAAAGAAACTGTGGAGGAGAAAAGCATATATGTTAAAAGATTCTTGGGAATTTTTAAGTATGCTAAAAAGAGAATACATTTCCTCACATTTGAAATTTGTTACGGTCGATGTCATAGACCTGTTTTCATTGATTCTACTTGACATTGGACTTACCTGGTTAGAGGAAGCATTTAAGGACTAAACCAGACGTAACAGAAAATGAGATATTTTTATGTTTGGAACTGGCTAAATTAGTTCTTAAGAATAACTTCATGTTTTTTGAAGGACAGTGCTTCAGGCAAGAGACAGGAGTGGCTATGGGGGCCAGTTGTGCCCCATCTTTGCAGATATGGTCGTATCAGTCTGGGAAGAGAAGTTTGTGTACAATAATATATATCATAAATATTGGAATTTGTACACCAGAGTTTTAGACGACATCTGCATTTTTTGGGTGGGGGCACACAACTGTTTGAAGAGTTTATTCAATATCTTAACTCAGCCACCCATTTTTTTTTAAGTTTACTTATCAAATTTCTCAAGATAGTGTAAGTTATTTGGATGTATCCTTAAGCAAATTTGAACAAGGCTTTAAATCTACTATACATAGAAAGACTACTTTTTCCAACACATACATCCATTTTTCAAGTGCACACCCTTTTTTTCAAAAGAAGGGTATTGTGAAAGGCCAGTATGTAAGGGCCAGTCGCATGACATCCATGGATGTCGATTATGAACAGGAATGTACAAAATTGAAACATATGTTCATGGAATGTGGTTATCCCAGTGATTTGATATTCAACATTTACACGGAAGTTACACAGGGTAGAAATGACAAATACAAGCCCATTTTGGGTGGAGGTTTAGAGTTTAATAACTAACACGGCCACCTTACCAACAGCAACACTGGATACAATAGAGTATTTACAACTAATTTTAGTGGTAGTGCATATTTGATAAAAAAAATATAGTAGAAAAAGAATATAAAAAAATTTCAGAATTCACAGACTTACCTAATTTAAAGAATAAACCTATTAAAGTAGTATTTAGAAAAGGACAAAACATCAAAAATTTGCTAGAAAAGGCCAACTACGCAAATATTTTTTCACATAAAAGGAAAGGGACATACAAGTGTGGAGCTTGTAATCAGTGTTCCTATATTATACAAAAAGAACAAGTTTTAGTTGCGTCGAGGCATAAAGTTTTATATTCCCACAGTTACTCCAACTACAACAGTTCGGGGTTGATTTATTTGGTTTGTTGTAATGGTTGCAAAAGTTTTTATGGGGGTAAAACTGAGAGGCAACTTAAGCGTAGAATATATGAACACATGAACAGTATATGTAACAAGAATAATCACAATGCTTTATATAGACATTTGTTGTTATGCCCCAATACAAGTTGTTGTTTTTTCGTAATCGAAACAGTTCAAAAAGATCCCAGGGGTGGACCTTGGGAATCAAAGCTGGCATACAGAGAAGCTTATTGGCAAATCTTCCTGGAGGCTAATAAACCTCCAGGTTTAAATGATAGCATTTCCGTTACACCATTTTTAAAACTTAGGTTAGCCAAATTGTAACAATCACAATTGGTTACACTACATATTTATTAATTGTTTCTTATATTATGCTTTTTAATTAAATATTTTCTGTAGTTTCATAATAATCATTTAACAAGTTAATGTTTATATTTTTATAGGAATTTTTACATTTCATTGTTTTTTAGTACATCTGTTGTCGGTATTTATTATCATGGCATTCCTCTAATAACTTAATTGTTTAATTATAGGAGGGAGGTCTTATAATGTGTGTGTATATATATATTGGTCAATTAATCAGTATAGATGTATCTGAAGAAGTCTGATTTGTATTCAGACGAAAATGCTGTGTTTCTACTTCATCTGCGTTAATACTATTAAAGCAAGGAGTTTGTTTTTAACATCCACGAGCAGTTTGGGTTTCCTTCTTTTGTTGTCCAGCATTCGCATTTGATTTGCTAATATACAACTCTTCAGCAAAACTAACTCTTTGGTAATGGCACAAGTAGTACTTATGCTTTGGGCTCTGTAAGACTTGGAAATTACTCTATGTAGTTTTGCAGAAAACTGGGATCCTGATGGTTACAACCATCAGTGAAGTGAGGCATGCAGCAATCCATTCCTTTTACTCTAATTGAGCTTGTGATGTCTAGCAGTAAGTGCAGAGGACTGAAGCTGTGTTTCCAGTGCGAAGACTACATGGCTTGAATCTTTCCATCTTTGTTTTTCTTCTGTGTGACCCAAGTCACTTAATCAGAAAGTGCTTTGTGGCAAATGGGATCTTGGGTTACACTCCCTAATGGTCTCATGGACTTGCATGCATAGTAACTTTGTATGAACCTTTGCCCCATCCCTTTATTCCTTTTTTCAGTATACATCTCAACGGGATCTTGGGTTACACTCCCTAATGGTGTCACGGACTGCATGCATAGTAACTTTGTATGAACCTTTGCCCCATCCCTTTATTCCTTTTTTCAGTATACATCTCAACTCTCACAGTACTGTTTCTATGTTATACTTCTTCAGTCTGTTATTAGCTTTGGTGGCTGTGGGTTTCAGTAAGTGTCCAAAGAAATTCATAGCTTTTTTACTGCATGCTAATATTTTCTGTTATGTATTTCCACTCATAAATGCAGCGATGACGTGTTTAATGTACACATTTCCCTCATAAATGCAGCGATGATGTGTTTAATGTACACATTTCCCTCATAAATGCAACAATGATGTGTTTAATGTACACATTTCCTCATAAATGCAGCGATGACGTGTTTAATGTACACATTTCCCTCATAAATGCAGCGATGATGTGTTTAATGTACACATTTCCCTCATAAATGGAACAATGATGTGTTTAATGTACACATTTTCCTCATAAATGGGTGATGTCTTCCAATTGCTTTCTGGTGGCAACACACAGTCCAGGGAAGTCCACTGTGATACTAAACCCAGTAGATCCATCTTAATACCTCCAGGAGTGGTATCTCAACAACAAAGTGGAAATGATTTTTGTCGGTGGGGCCAACCTTTTTGCATCTCCTCTAAATAGCAAATGCAGCAGCTGCTTTGCCCTGATCCCTCCACTGGGAGAATCTCTCAGGAATGCTCTACTCCACGATTACCCCCCCGATCTTCTATATGCATTTCCTCTGACTCCCCTAATTCCTGAATTCCTTCAGAAAGCAGCTCATTTGAAGAGCGAAGTCATCCTTATCGCATCCTACTGGCATTGACAAATTTGGTTCCCTTTCCTTTGGCCTCCTGTCGTGTATCCACCTTGGATTCTTAATCTAATTCCAGACCTCCTATCTCACCCGACAGGCAATGTTCATCTGGATATCTCAAATCTGAAACTAATAGCATGGTTTCTCCATTTCCCTTAATAGCGAGGAAACCAATACTGCCTTCCCCTGTCCTTTCACTACTTTTATTTTTCCATAAATGTAAATGGAAAAGGTTTGATTGTTGGGCTGAGCAAAACCAGATAGACCCCCTTCTCAGCTCCAATTCAAGAGTTTTTATTGATCTTATTTAATGCGGGTGCTAGTTCATCAACTATTTAAGTTCAACTCGGAGCAGTCTCTAACTTTCATGTGGGATTCCACAGTTCTTCACTAGCTTCCTCTAAATTGTGCAAGGCCTTTTTGAGAGGCACTCTTCTGCTAAGACCCTCTTTTAAGGACCCCATGCCACCATGGGATTTAAATTTGGTACTGCAAGTCTTAATCCATGCTCCTTTCAACCTGCAACTAAATGTGATGTAAAATTTTTGACCTGGAAAACTATATTTTGGTTGCAATTACATCTGCTAGAAGAATTCCATAGATTCAAGCATTTATATTCTAAGCCTCCATATTTAATTTTTCATAAGGATAGGGTTGGATCTCTATTATATATTTGAAGTTTTAAAACTTTGAATCCCATATGTTCGACAACATATGATCGAAGTTTGAAACTTTGAATATATAATAAAACATAAAAAAAAAAAACTTACTTTAACGCTCCGGGCAGGGGGGCAAGACCTCCCCTCACACACACCCACACACCCCCCTACTTAAATATACCAACTCTGAGATTGCACTTCAGTGCAGAAAAGGGAAATTCTCCCATTCTGCAGTGTACGGCGCCATTGCATTTAACCTTTGAACTTTTCAAAATTCGATCATATGGTGTCGACCATATGACATTCGAACTTTGAAAAGTTTATTCATGTAATAGGAACCCAATAGGGTTACTTTACATACCAGTGCTTCCTTCCCTCCTAAGGTGGTGTCAGAATCCAACATCAAGCAATCCATTAATTTGTCAGTATTCTTTCCAAAATTTACTAGTAATGTCTTCCAGCTTTTCCCGGTTAGGGGTCGTCACAGCGGAACTCCGGTCCGCTAATGATTGGCAGTGGATTTTTATGGTGCTGAGTTGCCAGCCTGACACCAAAAATTTACTAACAAAGGAAAATATATGCTGCACTTACTGGATGTTCATAGACAATTACATTTCTATCTAGACAGAACAAAAAAGGTTAGAAAGACAAATCAGCCATTTGTTTCCTTTACACATAATAAATTGGGCGAATCAGTTGCAAAGGTAATTTTGGCTAGATGGTTGACCGATTACATTTCATTCATCTAAAACAAATTGATTCTTCCCTTACCAAAACCATTAAAGGCTCATTCAACCAGATGTGTGGAACTTCTGCTGTATTCCAGTCTACATCTTCTATGGATAATATATGTGCAGTTGCAATTGGGTCAAATCCTCATACCTTTATCACTCATTACAGACTAGATCTGGTCTCAAGGGGAAGAGCAGCCATTGGCTTAACCATACTCTGGAATATCCTTCCTTAGAGTCCTCCCAGGAATTTAGGTAGCTGGGAGCTCTGTCCCATTATTTGAGGAATGAATGAAAATTGACATCGGATAAAGAAGTTATGTACTTACCATAATGTTCCATCTGTGTTATCCATTTTCATTCTTCCTCAACTCCTCTCCCACCATCCGACTTCTGCAGGAATGCGGCACATCTAGGACACCTATGTCCTTTGTACTGATCTCCAGTTATGAGATTTCTTTTATAGTCTTCCTGTCAAGCTGCGCTGCAAAGAAGATCAGAGAGATGTTAGGGGTGGTGCATTATGAGAAAGGAGCTCAAGAGTTGGTTGGTGGCCACAAGTTAGTATAATGGCTGAGTCTGATCCAAGGATTGGATCCAGTCCCATTAGTTGAGGAAGAATGAAAACGGACAACCCAGATGGGACATTATGGTAAGTTCATAACTTTTTATTTTTGGTACTTGCGTATTATCACAACCAGATATTTGCAATTGTGAAAACCGCATAAAGATCTTGAAATAGTGCCATTAATGTTAGCAAAATGTAGTGTAACATGTGTCCTTATATCACAACATTGTCATTACTGTAGTGATGGCAATAAAATTTAAAAAACATGCTGTTTCTTTCTTTCCGCACTTCACTGGCAGCATTTGTCTTCTTTCAAGTCCACCTGCTGCGTGGTTCTTTCTCAGGCTAGCACATTTTGTGAAAAAACTGTAATGTGCAATTATTTCAACATGCATGCCATATTGTACTGTTCTGGAAATGGGAGTTGAGATGACCCGAGCGGTATGTGAGGAACATGTAGTGGCTTTTTGTGGGACTTGGTTTCAAAGAACAGAAATGCACTTTAACTTTTTCTTTCAATCCTGCACATGCTGTGCTGGCCCCAAGAGTGTATGAGTGTTTTACTGGTAAAATTATCATGTCTGTAGATCTTGCTTTCTCCCTCTTTTTTGGTTGGAGTGGGAACTGTCAGCTGCTTTTTACCCCCTTTTCGGCTGGCATGGGAACTGTCAACCTTTAAAAACAGTTCTGGGCAAGGGAATATGCTGCAGTACGTTAGCAGACATCGCTTTTGCTGCCACTAAAAAAGGAACATTAAGTGGGCAGACTTACAATAACCGACATGCTGGCAGTCAAGTGCATAAAGAAACAACCACAGTATGTTTTCTTTTACTTTTCAGTGATAATACTCCCAAAAACATCTGGAACTGTTACAGAAAACAGAGTATTTAACATTTTGAAAACATTAACGAACATATTGCCTGATCGTCAACCAGCCGGTATTGCCGTCATAAATCTGGTTGTGATAATACGCAAGTACCTTTTTTTTTAATGACCAGCATGAACACAGTGAGACAAGCACAAAAGCCTGTTCAATAAAGGTGCGCCTTTCTCAACGTGTTACACACTAAAAAGGAGCAGCACAAAGTGAAGAATGTCTGCTCATCATCTATTTTCTCCACCAACTGCATAGCCTTAGGAAGCATGGTCTGTTATTAATGCACTTAATATGTTTAAGAAACAGTGTAGTGTACTAACTCAGTCTCCTGTTGTTGCAAAGGAACTGCTGCAGCACTTTGACGCATGTCCTTCATACATTTCAGTCACATCTTGCCTGCTCTTTGTGTTGTGCTGTTCACATTTATTTTACATGTAAATTATTTTCCATATGCAGGACTGCTTACCATATTTACAAATGTAATGCAGGAATGCCGCAGGCAAAGACCCTAAGGTTAATATATTTACATATGTAATGCATGAATACTGCAGGAAGGACCCTAAGGCTAATATATTTACATATGTAATGCATTAATGCCGCAGGCAAGGACCCAAGGCTAATATATTTACATATGTAATGCATGAATGCCACAGGAAGGACCCTAAGGCTAATATATTTACATATGTAATGCATGAATGCCGCAGGAAGGACCCTAAGGCTAATATATTTACATATGTAATTCATGAATGCTGCAGGCAAGGACCCTAAGGCTAATATATTTATGTATGTAATGCATGAATGTCGCAGGAAAAGACCCTAAGGCTAATATATTTCCATATGTAATGCATGAATGCCACAGGAAGGACCCTAAAGCTAATAAATTTACATATGTAATGCATGAATGTCGCAGGAAAAGACCCTAAGGCTAATATATTTCCATATGTAATCCATGAATGCCACAGGAAGGACCCTAAAGCTAATAAATTTACACATGTAATGCATGAATGCCGCAGGAAGGACCCAAGGTTAATATATTTACATATGTAATGCATTAATGCCGCAGGAAAGACCCAAGGCTAATATATTTGCATATGTAATGCATAAAAGCCACAGGAAGGACCCTAAGGCTAATATATTTACATATGTAATGCATGAATGCTGCAGGAAGGACCGGAAGTCTAATATATTTACATATGTAATGCATGAATGCCGCAGGAAGGACCCTAAGGCTAATATATTTACATATGTAATGCATGAATGCCGCAGGAAGTACCCTAAGTCTAATATATTTACATATGTAATACATGAATGCCGCAGGCAAGGATCCTAAGGCTAATATATTTACATATGTAATGCATGAATGTCACAGGCAAGGACCCAAGGCTAATATATTTACACATGTAATGCATGAATGCTACAGGAAGGACCCTAAGGCTAATATATTTACATATGTAATGCATGAATGCCGCAGGAAGGACCCTCAGGGTAATATATTGACATATGTAATACATGAATGCCGCAGGAAGGACCCTAAGGCTAATATATTTACATATGTAATGCATGAATGCTGCAGGAAGGACCGGAAGTCTAATATATTTACATATGTAATGCATGAATGCTGCAGGAACAACTCAAGGCTAATATATTTACACATGGAATGCATGAATGCCGCAGGCAAGGATCCTAAGGTTAATATATTTACATATGTAATGCATGAATGCTACAGGAAGGACCCTAAGGCTAATATATTTACATATGTAATGCATGAATGCCGCAGGAAGGACCCTCAGGCTAATATATTTGCATATGTAAAGCATGAATGCCGCAGGAAGGACCCTCGGGGTAATATATTTACATATGTAATACATGAATGCCGCAGGAAGCACCCTAAGGCTAACATATTTACATATGTAATGCATGAATGCCGCAGGAAGGGCCCAAGGCTAATATGTTTACATATGTAATGCATGAATGCCGCAGGAAGGACCCAAGACTAATATATTTACATATGTAATGTATGAATGCCGCAGGCAAGGACCCAAGGCTAATATATTTACATATGTAATGCATGAATGCCACAAGAAGGACACTAAGGCTAATATATTTACATATGTAATGCATGAATGCCGCAGGAAGGACCCTAAGGCTAATATATTTACATATGTAATGCATGAATGCCGCAGGAAGGA
Organism: Protopterus annectens; assembly: GCF_019279795.1. NCBI lineage: Eukaryota > Metazoa > Chordata > Ceratodontiformes > Protopteridae > Protopterus > Protopterus annectens. The sequence goes on along the minus strand of NC_056750.1, from coordinate 874,504,651 downwards.
CCCAAAGGCTAATATATTTACATATGTAATGCATGAATGCTGCAGGAAGGACCCTAAGGCTAATATATTTACATACGTAATGCATGAATGCTGCAGGAAGGACCCTAAGGTTAATATATTTACATATGTAGTGCATGAATGCCACAGGAAGGACCCAAGGCTAATATATTTACATATGTAATGCATGAATACCGCAGGCAAGGACCCTAAGGCTAATATATTTACATAGGTAATGCATGAAGGCCGGAGGAAGGACCCAAGGCTAATATATTTACATATGTAATGCATGAATGCCGCAGGCAAGAACCCAAGGCTAATATATTTACACCTGTAATGCATGAATGTCACAGGAAGGACTCAAGGCTAATATAATAACACATGTAATGCTTGAATGCTGCAGGAAGGACTGAAGGCTAATATATTTACACATGTAATGCATGAATGCCGCAGGAAGGACCCAAGGCTAATATATTTACACATGTAATGCATGAATGCCGCAGGAAGGACCCTAAGGCTAATATATTTACATATGTAATGCATGAATGCCGCAGGAAGGACCCTAAGGCTAATATATTTACATATGTAATGCATGAATGCCGCAGGAAGGACCCTAAGGCTAATATATTTACATATGTAATGCATGAATGCCGCAGGAAGGACCCTAAGGCTAATATATTTACATATGTAATGCATGACTGCCACAGGCAAGGACCCTAAGTCTAATATATTTACATATGTAATGCATGAATGCTGCAGGAAGGACCCTAAGGCTAATATATTTACATATGTAATGCATGAATGCCGCAGGCAAGGACCCTAAGGCTAATATATTTACATATGTAATGCATGAATGCCGCAGGAAGGACCCAAGGCTAATATATTTACATATGTAATGCATGAATGCCGCAGGAAGGATCCTAAGGCTAATATATTTACATATGTAATGCATGAATGCCGCAGGAAGGACCCTAAGGCTAATATATTTACATATGTAATGCATGAATGCCGCAGGAAGGACCCAAGGCTAATATATTTACATATGTAATGCATGAATGCCGCAGGAAGGACCCTAAGGCTAATATATTTACATATGTAATGCATGAATGCCGCAGGCAAGGACCCAAGGCTAATATATTTACATATGTAATGCATGAATGCCACAGGAAGGACCCTAAGGCTAATATATTTACATATGTAATGCATGAATGCTGCAGGCAAGGACCCTAAGACTAATATATTTACTTATGTAATGCATGAATGCCGCCGGAAGGACCTTAAGGCTAATATATTTACATATGTAATGCATGAATGCCGCAGGAAGGACCCTAAGGCTAATATATTTACATATGTAATGCATGAATGCCGCAGGAAGTACCCTAAGGCTAATATATTTACATATGTAATGCATGAATGCTGCAGGAAGGACCCTAAGGTTAATATATTTACATATGTAATGCATGAATGCCGCAGGAAGGACCCTAAGGCTAATATATTTACTTATGTAATGAATGAATGCCGCAGGCAAGGACCCTAAGGCTAATATATTTACACATGTAATGCATGAATGCCGCAGGAAGGACCCTAAGGCTAATATATTTACATATGTAATGCATGAATGCCGCAGGAAGGACCCAAGGCTAATATATTTACATATGTAATGCATGAATGCCGCAGGAAGGACCCTAAGGCTAATATATTTACATATGTAATGCATGAATGCCGCAGGAAGGACCCTAAGGCTAATATATTTACATATGTAATGCATGAATGCCGCAGGAAGGACCCTAAGGCTAATATATTTACATATGTAATGCATGAATGCCGCAGGAAGGACCCTAAGGCTAATATATTTACATATGTAATGCATGAATGCCGCAGGAAGGACCCTAAGGCTAATATATTTACATATGTAATGCATGAATGCCGCAGGAAGGACCCTAAGGCTAATATATTTACATATGTAATGCATGAATGCCGTAGGCAAGGACCCTAAGGCTAATATATTTACATATGTAATGCATGAATGCTACAGGCAAGGACCCTAAGGCTAATATATTTACATATGTAATGCATGAATGCCGCAGGAAGGACCCTAAGGCTAATATATTTACATATGTAATGCATGAATGCCGCAGGAAGGACCCTAAGGCTAATATATTTACATATGTAATGCATGAATGCCGCAGGAAGGACCCTAAGGCTAATATATTTACATATGTAATGCATGAATGCCGCAGGAAGGACCCAAGGCTAATATATTTACATATGTAATGCATGAATGCCGCAGGAAGGACCTAAGGCTAATATATTTACATATGTAATGCATGAATGCCGCAGGCAAGGACCCTAAGGCTAATATATTTACATATGTAATGCATGAATGCCACAGGAAGGACCCTAAGGCTAATATATTTACATATGTAATGCATGAATGCCACAGGAAGGACCCTAAGACTAATATATTTACATATGTATTGCATATGTATTGCATGCATGCCGCAGGAAGTACCCTAAGGCTAATATATTTACATATGTAATGCATGAATGATGCAGGAAGGATCCTAAGGTTAATATATTTACATATGTAATGCATGAATGCTACAGGAAGGATCCTAAGGCTAATATATTTACATATGTAATGCATGAATGCCGCAGGAAGAACCCAAAGGCTAATATATTTACATATGTATTGCATGAATGCCGCAGGGAGGACCCTCAGGGTAATATATTTACATATGTAATACATGAATGCCGCAGGAAGGACCCTAAGGCTAACATATTTACATATGTAATGCATGAATGCCGCAGGAAGGACCCAAGGCTAATATATTTACATATGTAATGCATGAATGCCAGGAAGGACCCGAAGGCTAATATATTTACATATGTAATGCATGAATGCCGCAGGAAGGACCCTAAGGCTAATATATTTACATATGTAATGCATGAATGCCGCAGGAAGGACCCTAAGGCTAATATATTTACATATGTAATGCATGAATGCCGCAGGAAGGACCCTAAGGCTAATATATTTACATATGTAATGCATGAATGCCGCAGGATGAACCCTAAGGCTAATATATTTATATATGTAATGCATGAATGCCGCAGGAAGGACCCTAAGGCTAATATATTTACATATGTAATGCATGAATGCCGCAGGCAAGGACCCTAAGGCTAATATATTTACATATGTAATGCATGAATGCTACAGGAAGGACCCTAAGGCTAATATATTTACATATGTAATGCATGAATGCTGCAGGAAGGACCCTAAGGCTAATATATTTACATATGTAATGCATGAATGCCTCAGGAAGTACCCTAAGGCTAATATATTTACATATGTAATGCATGAATGCCGCAGGAAGGACCCTAAGGCTAATATATTTACATATGTAATGCATGAATGCCGCAGGAAGGACCCTAAGGCTAATATATTTACATATGTAATGCATGAATGCCGCAGGAAGGACCCAAGGCTAATATATTTACATATGTAATGCATGAATGCCACAGGCAAGGACCCTAAGGCTAATATATTTACATATGTAATGCATGAATGCCGCAGGAAGGACCCTAAGGCTAATATATTTACATATGTAATGCATGAATGCCGCAGGAAGGACCCTAAGGCTAATATATTTACATATGTAATGCATGAATGCCGCAGGAAGGACCCAAGGCTAATATATTTACACATGTAATGCATGAATGCCGCAGGAAGGACCCTAAGGCTAATATATTTACACATGTAATGCATGAATGCCGCAGGAAGGACCCTAAGGCTAATATATTTACATATGTAATGCATGAATGCCGCAGGAAGGACCCAAGGCTAATATATTTACATATGCAATGCACGAATGCCGCAGGAAGGACCCTGAGGCTAATATATTCACATATGTAATGCATGAATGCCGCAGGAAGGACCCTGATGCTAATATATTCACATATGTAATGCATGAATGCCGCAAACAAGGACCCGAAGGCTTATATATTTACATATGTAATGCATGAATGCCGCAGGCAAGGACCCTAAGGCTAATATATTTACATATGTAATGCATGAATGCCGCAGGAAGGACCCTAAGGCTAATATATTTACATATGTAATGCATGAATGCCACAGGAAGGACCCTAAGGCTAATATATTTACATATGTAATGCATGAATGCTGCAGGAAGGACCCTAAGGCTAATATATTTACATATGTAATGCATGAATGCCGCAGGAAGGACCCTAAGGCTAATATATTTACATATGTAATGCATGAATGCCGCAGGAAGGACCCAAGGCTAATATATTTACATATGTAATGCATGAATGCCGCAGGAAGGACCCTAAGGCTAATATATTTACATATGTAATGCATGAATGCCGCAGGAAGGACCCTAAGGCTAATATATTTACATATGTAATGCATGAATGCTGCAGGCAAGGACCCTAAGGCTAATATATTTACATATGTAATGCATGAATGCTGCAGGAAGGACCCTAAGGCTAATATATTTACATATGTAATGCATGAATGCCGAGGAAGGACCCAAGGCTAACATATTTACATATGTAATGCATGAATGCTGCAGGTAGGACCCTAAGGCTAATATATTTACATATGTAATGCATGAATGCCGCAGGAAGTACCCAAAGGCTAATATATTTACATATGTAATGCATGAATGCCGCAGGAAGGACCCTAAGGCTAATATATTTACATATGTAATGCATGAATGCCGCAGGAAGGACCCTAAGGCTAATATATTTACATATGTAATGCATGAATGCTGCAGGCAAGGACCCTAAGGCTAATATATTTACATATGTAATGCATGAATGCCGCAGGAAGGACCCTAAGGCTAATATATTTACATATGTAATGCATGAATGCCGCAGGAAGGACCCTAAGTCTAATATATTTACATATGTAATGCATGAATGCATGAATGCCGCAGGAAGGACCCTAAGGCTAACATATTTACATATGTAAAGCATGAATGCCGCAAGGACCCAAGTCTAATATATTTACATATATAATGCATGAATGCTGCAGGAAGGACCCTAAAGCGAATATGTTTACATATGTAATGCATGAATGCCGCAAACAAGGACCCGAAGGCTTATATATTTACATATGTAATGCATGAATGCCACAGGCAAGGACCCTAAGGCTAATATATTTACATATGTAATGCATGAATGCCGCAGGAAGGACCCTAAGGCTAATATATTTACATATGTAATGCATGAATGCAGCAGGAAGGACCCATGGCCAATATATTTACATATGTAATGCATGAATGCCATAGGAAGGACCCGAAGGCTAATATATTTACATATGTAATGCATCAATGCCGCAGGAAGGACCCTAAGGCTAATATATTTACATATGTAATGCATGAATGCCGCAGGAAGGACCCTAAGGCTAATATATTTACATATGTAATGCATGAATGCTGCAGGCAAGGACCCTAAGGCTAATATATTTACATATGTAATGCATGAATGCCGCAGGCAAGGACCCTAAGGCTAATATATTTACATATGTAATGCATGAATGCCGCAGGAAGGACCCTAAGGCTAATATATTTACACATGTAATGCATGAATGCCGCAGGCAAGGGCCCTAAGGCTAATATATTTACATATGTAATGCATGAATGCTGCAGAAAGGACCCTAAGGCTAATATATTTACATATGTAATGCATTAATGCAGCAGGCAAGGACCCTAAGGCTAATATATTTACATATGTAATGCATGAATGCCACAGGAAGGACCCTAAGGCTAATATATTTACATATGTAATGCATGAATGCTGTAGGCAAGGACCCTAAGTCTAATATATTTACGTATGTAATGCATGAATGCTGCAGGCAAGGACCCTAAGGCTAATATATTTACATATGTAATGCATGAATGCTGCAGGAAGGACCCAAGGCTAATATATTTACATATGTAATGCATGAATGCCGCAGGAAGGACCCTAAGGCTAATATATTTACATATGTAATGCATGAATGCCGCAGGAAGGACCCTAAGGCTAATATATTTACATATGTAATGCATGAATGCCGCAGGAAGGACCCTAAGGCTAATATATTTACATATGTAATGCATGAATGCCGCAGGAAGTACCCTAAGGCTAATATATTTACATATGTAATGCATGAATGCTGCAGGAAGGACCCTAAGGCTAATATATTTACATATGTAATGCATGAATGCTGCAGGAAGGACCCTAAGGCTAATATATTTACATATGTAATGCATGAATGCCACAGGAAGGACCCTAAGGCTAATATATTTACATATGTAATGCATGAATGCCGCAGGAAGAACCCAAGGTTAATATATTTACATATGTAATGCATGAATGCCGCAGGTAGGACCCTAAGGCTAATATATTTACATATGTAATGCATGAATGCCGCAGGAAGGACCCTAAGGCTAATATATTTACATATGTAATGCATGAATGCCGCAGGAAGGACCCTAAGGCTAATATATTTACATATGTAAAGCATGAATGCAGGAAGGACCCTAAGGCTAATATATTTACATATGTAATGCATGAATGCCATAGGAAGGACCAAAAGCTAATATATTTACATATGTAATGCATGAATGCCGCAGGAAGGACCCTAAGGCTAATATATTTACATATGTAATGCATGAATGCCGCAGGAAGGACCCTAAGGCTAATATATTTACATATGTAATGCATGAATGCCGCAGGAAGGACCCTAAGGCTAATATATTTACATATGTAATGCATGAATGCCACAGGCAAGGACCCTAAGGCTAATATATTTACATATGTAATGCATGAATGCCGCAGGAAGGACCCTAAGGCTAATATATTTACATATGTAATGCATGAATGCCGCAGGAAGGACCCAAGGCTAATATATTTACACATGTAATGCATGAATGCCGCAGGAAGGACCCTAAGGCTAATATATTTACTTATGTAATGCATGAATGCCACAGGAAGGACCCGAGGCTAATATATTTACATATGCAATGCACGAATGCCGCAGGAAGGACCCTGATGCTAATATATTCACATATGTAATGCATGAATGCTGCAAACAAGGACCCGAAGGCATATATATTCACATATGTAATGCATGAATGCCACAGGCAAGGACCCTAAGGCTAATATATTTACATATATAATGCATGAATGCCGCAGGAAGGACCCTAAAGCGAATATGTTTACATATGTAATGCATGAATGCCTCAGGCAAGTACCCTAAGTCTAATATATTTACATATGTAATGCATGAATGCCGCAGGAAAGACCCTAAGGCTAATATATTTACACATGTAATGCACGAATGCCGCAGGCAAGGGCCTTAAGGCTAATATATTTACATATGTAATGCATGAATGCCGCAGGAAGGACCCTAAGGCTAATATATTTACATATGTAATGCATGAATGCCGCAGGCAAGGACCCTAAGGCTAATATATTTACATATGTAATGCATGAATGCCGCAGGCAAGGACCCTAAGGCTAATATATTTACATATGTAATGCATGAATGCCGCAGGAAGGACCCTAAGGCTAATATATTTACATATGTAATGCATGAATGCCGCAGGCAAGGACCCTAAGGCTAATATATTTACATATGTAATGCATGAATGCCGCAGGAAGGACCCTAAGGCTAATATATTTACATATGTAATGCATGAATGCCGCAGGAAGGACCCTAAGGCTAATATATTTACATATGTAATGCATGAATGCCACAGGAAGGACCCTAAGGCTAATATATTTACATATGTAATGCATGAATGCCGCAGGCAAGAACCCTAAGGCTAATATATTTACATATGTAATGCATGAATGGGGCAGGCAAGGACCCTAAGGCTAACATATTTACATATGTAATGCATGAATGGCACAGGATGGACCCTAAAGCTAATATATTTACATATGTAATGCATGAATGCCGCAGGAAGGACCCTAAGGCTAATATATTTACATATGTAATGCATGAATGCCACAGGAAGGTCCCTAAGGCTAATATATTTACATATATAATGCATGAATAAAGCAGGCAATGACCGTAAGGCTAATATTTTTACATATGTAATGCATGAATGCCGCAGGAAGGACCCTAAGGCTAACATATTTACATATGTAATGCATGAATGGCACAGGATGGACCCTAAAGCTAATATATTTAAATATGTAATGCATGAATGCCGTAGGAAGGACCCGAAGGCTAATATATTTACATATGTAATGCATGAATGCCGCAGGAAGGACCCTAAGTCTAATATATTTACATATGTAATGCATGAATGCCGCAGGAAGGACCCTAAGGCTAATATATTTACATATGTAATGCATGAATGCCGCAGGAAGGACCCTAAGGCTAATATATTTACATATGTAATGCATGAATGCCGCAGGAAGGACCCTAAGGCTAATATATTTACATATGTAATGCATGAATGCCGCAGGAAGGACCCTAAGGCTAATATATTTACATATGTAATGCATGAATGCCACAGGAAGGACCCTAAGGCTAATATATTTACATATGTAATGCATGAATGCCGCAGGCAAGGACCCTAAGGCTAATATATTTACATATGTAATGCATGAATGCCGCAGGAAGGACCCTAAGGCTAATATATTTACATATGTAATGCATGAATGCCACAGGAAGGACCCTAAGGCTAATATATTTACATATGTAATGCATGAATGCCGCAGGAAGGACCCTAAGGCTAATATATTTACATATGTAATGCATGAATGCCGCAGGCAAGGACCCTAAGGCTAATATATTTACATATGTAATGCATGAATGCCGCAGGAAGGACCCTAAGGCTAATATATTTACATATGTAATGCATGAATGCCGGAAAGACCCTAAGGCTAATATATTTACACATGTAATGCATGAATGCCGCAGGCAAGGGCCCTAAGGCTAATATATTTACATATGTAATGCATGAATGCCGCAGGAAGGACCCTAAGGCTAATATATTTACATATGTAATGCATGAATGCCACAGGAAGGACCCTAAGGCTAATATATTTACATATGTAATGCATGAATGCCGCAGGAAGGACCCTAAGGCTAATATATTTACATATGTAATGCATGAATGCCACAGGAAGGACCCTAAGGCTAATATATTTACATATGTAATGCATGAATGCCGCAGGAAGGACCCTAAGGCTAATATATTTACATATGTAATGCATGAATGCCGCAGGAAGGACCTTAAGGCTAAAATATTGACATATGTAATGCATGAATGCTGCAGGAAGGACCCAAGGCTAATATATTTACTAATGTAATGAATGAATTCCGCAGGCAAGGACCCTAAGGCTAATATATTTACATATGTAATGCATGAATGCTGCAGGAAGGACCCTAAGGCTAATATATTTACATATGTAATGCATGAATGCCGCAGGCAAGGACCCTAAGGCTAATATATTTACATATGTAATGCATGAATGCCACAGGAAGGACCCTAAGGCTAATATATTTACATATGTAATGCATGAATGCCGCAGGAAGGACCCAAGGCTAATATATTTACATATGTAATGCATGAATGCTGCAGGAAGGACCCTAAGGCTAATATATTTACATATGTAATGCATGAATGCCGCAGGAAGGACCCTAAGGCTAATATATTTACATATGTAATGCATGAATGCCGCAGGAAGGACCCTAAGGCTAATATATTTACATATGTAATGCATGAATGCCGCAGGAAGGACCCTAAGGCTAATATATTTACATATGTAATGCATGAATGCCGTAGGAAGGACCCGAAGGCTAATATATTTACATATGTAATGCATGAATGCCACAGGAAGGACCCTAAGGCTAATATATTTACATATGTAATGCATGAATGCCGCAGGAAGGACCCAAGGCTAATATATTTAGATATGTAATGCATGAATGCCGCATGCAAGGACCCAAGGCTAATATATTTACTAATGTAATGCATTAATGCCGCAGGCAAGGACCCTAAGGCTAATATATTTACCTATGTAATGCATGAATGCTGCAGGCAAGGACCCTAAGGCTAATATATTTACTTATGTAATGCATGAATGCTGCAAGTAGGACCTTAAGGCTAATATATTTACACATGTAATGCATGAATGCTGCAGGAAGGACCCTAAGGCTAATATATTTACATATGTAATGCATGAATGCCACAGGCAAGGACCCTAAGGCTAATATATTTACATATGTAATGCATGAATGCCGCAGGAAGGACCCTAAGGCTAATATATTTACATATGTAATGCATGAATGCCGCAGGAAGGACCCTAAGGCTAATATATTTACATATGTAATGCATGAATGCCGCAGGAAGGACCCTAAGGCTAATATATTTACATATGTAATGCATGAATGCTGCAGGAAGGACCCTAAGGCTAATATATTTACATATGTAATGCATGAATGCCGCAGGAAGGACCCAAGGCTAATATATTTACATATGTAATGCATGAATGCCACAGGAAGGACCCTAAGGCTAATATATTTACATATGTAATGCATGAATGCCACAGGAAGGACCCTAAGGCTAATATATTTACATATGTAATGCATGAATGCCGCAGGAAGGACCCTAAGGCTAATATATTTACATATGTAATGCATGAATGCCGCAGGCAAGGACCCTAAGGCTAATATATTTACATATGTAATGCATGAATGCCGCAGGAAGGACCCTAAGGCTAATATATTTACATATGTAATGCATGAATGCCGCAGGAAGGACCCTAAGGCTAATATATTTACATATGTAATGCATGAATGCCACAGGAAGGAACCTAAGGCTAATATATTTACATATGTAATGCATGAATGCCGCAGGAAGGACCCTAAGGCTAATATATTTACATATGTAATGCATGAATGCCGCAGGAAGGACCCTAAGGCTTATATATTTACATATGTAATGCATGAATGCCACAGGAAGGACCCTAAGGCTAATATATTTACATATTTAATGCATGAATGCCGCAGGAAGAACCCAAGGTTAATATATTTACATATGTATTGCATGAATGCCACAGGCAAGAACCCAAGTCTAATATATTTACATATGTAATGCATGAATGCCGCAGGAAGGACCCTAAGGCTAATATATTTACATATGTAATGCATGAATGCCGCAGGCAAGGACCCTAAGGCTAATATATTTACATATGTAATGCATGAATGCCGCAGGAAGGACCCTAAGGCTAATATATTTACATATGTAATGCATGAATGCCGCAGGAAGGACCCTAAGGCTAATATATTTACACATGTAATGCATGAATGCCACAGGCAAGGGCCCTAAGGCTAATATATTTACATATGTAATGCATGAATGCCGCAGGAAGGACCCTAAGGCTAATATATTTACATATGTAATGCATGAATGCCGCAGGAAGGACCCTAAGGCTAATATATTTACATATGTAATGCACGAATGCCACAGGAAGAACCCTGAGGCTAATATATTCACATATGTAATGCATAAATGCCGCAAACTAGGACTCCAAGGCGTATATATTTACACATGTAATGCATGAATGCCCCAGGCAGGACCCTAAGGCTAATATATTTGCATATATAATGCATGAATGCCGCAGGAAGGACCCTAAGGCTAATATATTTACATATGTAATGCATGAATGCCGCAGGAAGGACCCAAAGGCTAATATATTTACATATGTAATGCATGAATGCTGCAGGAAGGACCCTAAGGCTAATATATTTACATATGTAATGCATGAATGCCGCAGGCAAGGACCCTAAGGCTAATATATTTACATATGTAATGCATGAATGCTGCAGGAAGGACCCTAAGGCTAATATATTTACATATGTAATGCATGAATGCTGCAGGAAGGACCCTAAGGCTAATATATTTACATATGTAATGCATGAATGCCGCAGGAAGGACCCAAGGCTAATATATTTACATATGTAATGCATGAATGCCGCAGGAAGGACCCTAAGGCTAATATATTTACATATGTAATGCATGAATGCCGCAGGAAGGACCCTAAGGCTAATATATTTACATATGTAATGCATGAATGCCGCAGGCAAGGACCCTAAGGCTAATATATTTACATATGTAATGCATGAATGCCGCAGGCAAGGACCCTAAGGCTAATATATTTACATATGTAATGCATGAATGCCGCAGGAAGGACCCTAAGGCTAATATATTTACATATGTAATGCATGAATGCCGCAGGAAGGACCCTAAGGCTAATATATTTACATATGTAATGCATGAATGCTGCAGGAAGGACCCTAAGGCTAATATATTTACATATGTAATGCATGAATGCCACAGGAAGGACCCTAAGGCTAATATATTTACATATGTAATGCATGAATGCCGCAGGAAGGACCCTAAGGCTAATATATTTACATATGTAATGCATGAATGCCGCAGGCAAGGACCCTAAGGCTAATATATTTACATATGTAATGCATGAATGCCGCAGGCAAGTACCCTAAGTCTAATATATTTACATATGTAATGCATGAATGCAGCAGGAAAGCCCCTGAGGCTAATATATTTACACATGTAATGCACGAATGCATCAGGCAAGGGCCTTAAGGCTAATATATTTACATATGTAATGCATGAATGCCGCAGGAAGGACCCTAAGGCTAATATATTTACATATGTAATGCATGAATGCCACAGGAAGGAACCTAAGGCTAATATATTTACACGTGTAATGAATGAATGCCGCAGGAAGGACCCTAAGGCTAATATATTTACTAATGTAATGCATTAATGCCACAGGCAAGGACCCTAAGGCTAATATATTTACTTATGTAATGCATGCAGGAAGGACCCTAAGGCTAATATATTTACATACGTAATGCATGAATGCTGCAGGAAGGACCCTACGGTTAATATATTTACATATGTAGTGCATGAATGCCACAGGAAGGACCCTAAGGCTAATATATTTACATATGTAATGCATGAATGCCGCAGGCAAGGACCCTAAGGCTAATATATTTACATATGTAATGCATGAATGCCACAGGAAGGACCCTAAGGCTAATATATTTACATATGTAATGCATGAATGCCGCAGGCAAGGACCCTAAGGCTAATATATTTACATATGTAATGCATGAATGCCGCAGGAAGGACCCTAAGGCTAATATATTTACATATGTAATGCATGAATGCCGCAGGCAAGGACCCAAGGCTAATATATTTACATATGTAATGCATGAATGCCGCAGGAAGGACCCTAAGGCTAATATATTTACATATGTAATGCATGAATGCCGCAGGAAGGACCCTAAGGCTAATATATTTACATATGTAATGCATGAATGCTGCAGGAAGGACCCTAAGGCTAATATATTTACATATGTAATGCATGAATGCCGCAGGAAGGACCCTAAGGCTAATATATTTACATATGTAATGCATGAATGCTGCAGGAAGGACCCTAAGGCTAATATATTTACATATGTAATGCATGAATGCCGCAGGCAAGGACCCTAAGGCTAATATATTTACATATGTAATGCATGAATGCCGCAGGCAAGGACCCTAAGGCTAATATATTTACATAGGTAATGCATGAAGGCCGCAGGAAGGACCCAAGGCTAATATATTTACACATGTAATGCATGAATGCCGCAGGAAGGACCCTAAGGCTAATATATTTACATATGTAATGCATGAATGCCACAGGAAGGACCCTAAGGCTAATATATTTACATATGTAATGCATGAATGCTGCAGGCAAGGACCCTAAGGCTAATATATTTACATATGTAATGGATGAATGCCGCAGGAAGGACCCTAAGGCTAATATAATTACATATGTAATGCATGAATGCTGCAGGAAGGACCCCAGGCTAATATATTTATCTATGCAATGCACGAATGCCACAGGAAGAACCCTGAGGCTAATATATTCACATATGTAATGCATGAATGTTGCAGCAAGGACCCTAAGGCTAATATATTTACATATGTAATGCATGAATACCGCAGGAAGGACCCTAAGGCTAATATATTTGCATATATAATGCATGAATGCCGCAGGAAGGACCCCAAGGCTAATATATTTACATATGTAATGCATGAATGCCGCAGGAAGGACCCTAAGGCTAATATATTTACATATGTAATGCATGAATGCCGCAGGAAGGACCCAAGGCTAATATATTTACACATGTAATGCATGAATGCCGCAGGAAGGACCCTAAGGCTAATATATTTACATATGTAATGCATGAATGCTGCAGAAAGGACCCTAAGGCTAATATATTTACATATGTAATGCATGAATGCCACAGGAAGGACCATAAGGCTAATATATTTAAATATGTAATGCAAGAATGTCACAGGCAAGGACCCTAAGGCTAATATATTTACATATGTAATGCATGAATGCCACAGGAAGGAACATAAGGCTAATATATTTACATATGTAATGCATGAATGCCACAGGAAGGACCCAAGGCTAATATATTTACACATGTAATGAATGAATTCTGCAGGCAAGGACCCAAGGCTAACATATTTACATATGTAATGCATGAATGCCGCAGGAAGGACCCTAAGGCTAATATATTTACATATGTAATGCATGAATGCCGCAGGAAGGACCCTAAGGCGAATATGTTTACATATGTAATGCATGAATGCCGCAGGCAAGTACCCAAGTCTAATATATATACATATGTAATGCATGAATGCCGCAGTAAGAACCCTAAGGCTAATGTATTTACATATGTAATGCATGTATTTACATATGTAATGCATGATACCGCAGGCAAGGACCCTAAGACTAATATCTTTACATATGTAATGCATGAATGCCGCAGGAAGGATCCAAGCCTAATGTATTTACATATGTAATGCATGAATGCTGCAGGAAGTACCCAATGCTAATATAATAGCACATGTAATGCATGAATGCCGCAGGAAGAAACCTAAGGCTAATATATTTACATATGTAATGCATGAATGCCGCAGGAAGAAACCTAAGGCTAATATATTTATATATGTAATGCATGAATGCCGCAGGAAGGACCCGAAGTCTAATATATTTACATATGTAATGCATGAATGCTGCAGGAAAGACCCTAAGGCTAATATATTTACACATGTAATGCATGAATGCCGCAGGCAAGGGCCCTAAGGCTAATATATTTACACATGTAATGCATGAATGCCGCAGGAAGGACCCAAGGCTAATATATTTACATATGTGATGCATGAATCCCACAGGCAAGGACGAAAGGCTAATATATTTACATGTGTAATGCATTAATGCAGCAGGCAAGGACCCTAAGGCTAATATATTTACATATGTAATGCATTAATGCAGCAGGCAAGGACCCTAAGGCTAATATATTTACATATGTAATGCATGAATGCCACAGGAAGGACCCTAAGGCTAATATATTTACATATGTAATGCATGAATGCCGTAGGCAAGGACCCTAAGTCTAATATATTTACATATGTAATGCATGAATGCTGCAGGCAAGGCCCCTAAGGCTAATATATTTACATATGTAATGCATGAATGCTGCAGGGAAGGACCCAAGGCTAATATATTTACACATGTAATGCATGAATGCCGCAGGAAGGACCCAAGGCTAATATGTTTATATATGTAATGCATGAATGCCTCAGGAAGTACCCAAGGCTAATATATTTACGTATGTAATGTATGAATGCCGCAGGCAAGGACCCAAGGCTAATATATTTAAATATGTAATGCATGAATGCCACAGGAATGACACTAAGGCTAATATATTTATATATGTAATGCATGAATGCCGCATGCAAGGACCCAAGGCTAATATATTTACTAATGTAATGCATTAATGCCGCAGGCAAGGACCCTAAGGCTAATATATTTACCTATGTAATGCATGAATGCTGCAGGCAAGGACCCTAAGGCTAATATATTTACTTATGTAATGCATGAATGCTGCAAGTAGGACCTTAAGGCGAAAATATTGACATATGTAATGCATGAATGCTGCAGGAAGGACCCTAAGGCTAATATATTTACATACGTAATGCATGAATGCTGCAGGAAGGACCCTAAGGTTAATATATTTACATATGTAATGCATGAATGCCACAGGCAAGGACCCAAGTCTAATATATTTACATATGTAATGCATGAATGCCGCAGGAAGGACCCTAAGGCTAATATATTTACATATGTAATGCATGAATGCCGCAGGAAGGACCCTAAGGCTAATATATTTACATATGTAATGCATGAATGCCGCAGGCAAGGACCCTAAGGCTAATATATTTACATATGTAATGCATGAATGCCGCAGGAAGGACCCTAAGGCTAATATATTTACATATGTAATGCATGAATGCCGCAGGAAGGACCCTAAGGCTAATATATTTACATATGTAATGCATGAATGCCGCAGGCAAGGACCCTAAGGCTAATATATTTACATATGTAATGCATGAATGCCGCAGGAAGGACCCAAGGCTAATATATTTACATATGTAATGCATGAATGCAGGCAAGAACCCAAGGCTAATATATTTACATATGTAATGCATGAATGCCACAGGAAGGACCCTAAGGCTAATATATTTACATATGTAATGCATGAATGCCGCAGGAAGGACCCTAAGGCTAATATATTTACATATGTAATGCATGAATGCCGCAGGAAGGACCCAAGGCTAATATATTTACACATGTAATGCATGAATGCCGCAGGAAGGACCCTAAGGCTAATATATTTACATATGTAATGCATGAATGCAGGAAGGACCCAAGGCTAATATATTTACATATGTAATGCATGAATGCCACAGGAAGGACCCTAAGGCTAATATATTTACATATGTAATGCATGAATGCCGCAGGCAAGGACCCTAAGGCTAATATATTTACATATGTAATGCATGAATGCCGGAAAGACCCTAAGGCTAATATATTTACATATGTAATGCATGAATGCCGCAGGCAAGGACCCTAAGGCTAATATATTTACATATATAATGCATGAATGCCGCAGGAAGGACCCTAAGGCGAATATGTTTACATATGTAATGCATGAATGCCGCAGGCAAGTACCCCAAGTCTAATATATTTACATATGTAATGCATGAATGCCGCAGGAAGGACCCTAAGGCTAATATATTTACATATGTAATGCATGAATGCCGCAGGCAAGGACCCTAAGGCTAATATATTTACATATGTAATGCATGAATGCCGCAGGAAGGACCCTAAGGCTAATATATTTACATATGTAATGCATGAATGCCGCAGGAAGGACCCTAAGGCTAATATATTTACATATGTAATGCATGAATGCCACAGGAAGGACCCGAGGCTAATATATTTACATATGCAATGCACGAATACTGCAGGCAAGGGCCTTAAGGCTAATATATTTATATATGTAATGCATGAATGCCGCAGTAAGAACTCTAAGGCTAATATATTTACATATATAATGCATGAATACTGCAGGCAAGGACCGTAAGGCTAATATTTTTACATATGTAATGCATGAATGCCACAGGAAGGACCATAAGGCTAATATATTTACATATGTAATGCATGAATGCCGCAGGCAAGGACCCTAAGGCTAATATATTTACATATGTAATGCATGAATGCCACAGGAAGGACCCTAAGGCTAATATATTTACATATGTAATGCATGAATGCCGCAGGAAGGACCCAAGGCTAATATATTTACATATGTAATGCATGAATGCTGCAGGAAGGACCCTAAGGCTAATATATTTACATATGTAATGCATGAATGCTGCAGGAAGGACCCTCGGGCTAATATATTTACATATGTAATGCATGAATGCTGCAGGAAGGACCCTAAGGCTAATATATTTACATATGTAATGCATGAATGCCGCAGGAAGGACCGTAAGTCTAATATATTTACATATGTAATGCATGAATGCCGCAGGCAAGGATCGTAAGGATAATATATTTTCATATGTAATGCACGAATACTGCAGGCAAGGACCCTAAGGCTAATATATTTACATATGTAATGCATGAATGCCACAGGAAGGACCCAAAGGCTAATATATTTACATATGTAATGCGTGAATGCTGCAGGAAGGACCCTAAGGCTAATATATTTACATATGTAATGCATGAATGCCGCAGGAAGGACCCTAAGGCTAATATATTTACATATGTAATGCATGAATGCTGCAGGAAGGACCCTAAGGCTAATATATTTACATATGTAATGCATGAATGCTGCAGGCAAGGACCCAAGGCTAATATATTTACATATGTAATGCATGAATGCCGCAGGAAGGACCCTAAGGCTAATATATTTACATATGTAATGCATGAATGCCGCAGGAAGGACCCTAAGGCTAATATATTTACATATGTAATGCATGAATGCCGCAGGAAGGACCCTAAGGCTAATATATTTACATATGTAATGCATGAATGCCGCAGGCAAGGACCCTAAGGCTAATATATTTACATATGTAATGCATGAATGCCGCAGGAAGGACCCTAAGGCTAATATATTTACATATGTAATGCATGAATGCCGCAGGCAAGGACCCTAAGGCTAATATATTTACATATGTAATGCATGAATGCCGCAGGAAGGACCCTAAGGCTAATATATTTACATATGTAATGCATGAATGCCGCAGGAAGGACCCAAGGCTAATATATTTACATATGCAATGCACGAATGCCACAGGAAGGACCCTGAGGCTAATATATTCACATATGTAATGCATGAATGCCGCAGGCAAGGACCCTAAGGCTAATATATTTACATATGTAATGCATGAATGCCGCAGGCAAGGACCCAAGGCTAATATATTTACATATGTAATGCATGAATGCTGCAGGCAAGGACCCTAAGGCTAATATATTTACATATGTAATGCATGAATGCCACAGGAAGGACCATAAGGCTAATATATTTACATATGTAATGCATGAATGCCGCAGGCAAGGACCCTAAGGCTAATATATTTACATATGTAATGCATGAATGCCACAGGAAGGACCCTAAGGCTAATATATTTACATATGTAATGCATGAATGCCGCAGGTAGGACCCTAAGGCTAATATATTTACATATGTAATGCATGAGTGCTGCCGGAAGGACCCTAAGGCTAATATATTTGCATATGTAATGCATGAATGCTGCAGTAAGGACCCTAAGGCTACTATATTTACATATGTAATGCATGAATGCTGCAGGAAGGACCCTAAGGCTAATATATTTACATATGTAATGCATGAATGCCGCAGAAAGGACCCTAAGGCTAATATATTTACATATGTAATGCATGACTGCCGCAGGCAAGGACCGTAAGGTTAATATATTTACATATGTAATGCACGAATACTGCAGGCAAGGACCCTAAGGCTAATATATTTACATATGTAATGCATGAATGCCACAGGAAGGACCCAAAGGCTAATATATTTACATATGTAATGCGTGAATGCTGCAGGAAGGACCCTAATGCTAATATATTTACATATGTAATACATGAATGCCGCACGAAGGACCCTAAGGCTAACATATTTACATATGTAATGCATGAATGCTGCAGGAAGAACCCTAAGGCTAATGTATTTACATATGTAATGCATGAATGCTGCAGGAAGTACCCAATGCTAATATAATAGCACATGTAATGCATGAATGCCACAGGAAGGACCGAAGGCTAATATATTTACATATGTAATGCATGAATGCCGCAGGAAGGACCCTAAGGCTAATATATTTACATATGTAATGCATGAATGCCACAGGAAGGACCCTAAGGCTAATATATTTACATATGTAATGCATGAATGCCGCAGGCAAGGACCCTAAGGCTAATATATTTACATATGTAATGCATGAATGCTGCAGGAAGGACCCAAGGCTAATATATGTACACATGTAATGCATGAATGCCGCAGGAAGGACTGAAGGCTAATATATTTACACATGTAATGCATGAATGCCGCAGGAAGGACCCAAGGCTAATATATTTACATATGTAATGCATGAATGCCGCAGGCAAGGACCGAACGCTAATATATTTACATATGTAATGCATGAATGCCGCAGGAAGGACCCTAAGGCTAATATATTTACATATGTAATGCATGAATGCCGCAGGCAAGGACCCTAAGGCTAATATATTTACATATGTAATGCATGAATGCCGCAGGCAAGGACCCAAGGCTAATATATTTACATATGTAATGCATGAATGCCGCAGGCAAGGGCCCTAAGGCTAATATATTTACACATGTAATGCATGAATACCGCAGGAAGGACCCAAGGCTAATATATTTACATATGTGATGCATGAATACCGCAGGCAGGGACGAAAGGCTAATATATTTACATATGTAATGCACGAATGCCGCAGGAAAGACCCTAAAGCTAATATATTTTCATATGTAATGCATGAATGCCACAGGCAAAGACCCTAAGGCTAATATATTTACATATGTAATGCATGAATGCCATAGGAAGGACCAAAAGCTAATATATTTACATATGTAATGCATGAATGCCGTACGCAAGGACCCAAGGCTAATATATTTACACATGTAATGCATGAATGCCGCAGGAAGGACCCAAGGCTAATATATTTACACATGTAATGCATGAATGCCGCAGGAAGGACCCAAGGCTAATATATTTACACATGTAATGCATGAATGCCGCAGGAAGGACCCTAAGGCTAATATATTTACATATGTAATGTATGAATGCAGTAGGAAGGACCCAAGGCTAATATATTTGCATATGTAATGCATGAATGCCGCAGGAAGAACCCTAAGGCTAATATATTTACATATGTAATGCATGAATGCCGCAGGCAAGGACCCTAAGGCTAATATATTTACATAGGTAATGCATGAAGGCCGCAGGAAGGACCCAAGGCTAATATATTTACATATGTAATGCATGAATGCCGCAGGAAGGACCCAAGGCTAATATATTTACACATGTAATGCATGAATGCCGCAGGAAGGACCCAAGGCTAATATATTTACACATGTAATGCATGAATGCCGCAGGAAGGACCCTGATGCTAATATATTCACATATGTAATGCATGAATGCTGCAAACAAGGACCCGAAGGCTTATATATTTACATATGTAATGCATGAATGCCGCAGAAAGGACCATATGGCTAATATATTTACATATGTAATGTATGAATGCTGCAGGAAGGACCCTAAGGCTAATATATTTACATATGTAATGCATGAATGCATGAGCAGACACAAGGCTAATATATTTACATATTTAATGTATGAATGCCACAGGAAGAACACCAAGGCTAATATATTTACATATGTAATGCATGAATGCCGCAGGCAAGGACCCTAAGGCTAATATATTTACACATGTAATGCATGAATGCCACAGGCAAGGACCCTAAGGCTAATATGTTTACATATGTAATGCATGAATGCCGCGGGCAAGGACCCTAATGCTAATATATTTGCATATGTAATGCTTGAATGCCGCAGGAAGGACCCTAAGGCTAATAAATATTTGCATATGTAATGCATGAATGCTGCAGGCAAGGACCCTAAGGCTGATATTTACATATGTAATGCATGAATGTCGCTAGAAGGACCCTGAGGTTAATATGTTTACATATGTAATGCATGAATGCCGCAGGCAAGTACCCTAAGTCTAATATATTTACATATGTAATGCATGAATGCCGCAGGAAAGACCCTAAGGCTAATATATTTACACATGTAATGCATGGATGCCGGAGTCAAGGGCCCTAAGACAAATATATTTACATATGTAATGCATGAATGCCGCAGGAAGAACCCAAGGCTAATATATTTACATATGTAATGCATGAATGCCGCAGGCAAGGACCGTAAGGCTAATATATTTACATATGTAATACATGAATGCCGCAGGAAGGACCCTAAGGCTAATATATTTACATATGTAATGCATGAATGCCGCAGGAAGGACCCAAGGCTAATATATTTATATATGCAATGCACGAATGCCACAGGAAGGACCCTGAGGCTAATATATTTACATATGTAATGCATGAATGCCGCAGGCAAGGACCCTAAGGCTAATATATTTACATATGTAATGCATGAATGCCGCAGGCAAGGACCGTAAGGATAATATATTTACATATGTAATGCACGAATACTGCAGGCAAGGACCCTAAGGCTAATATATTTACATATGTAATGCATGAATGCCACAGGACGGACCATAAGGCTAATATATTTACATATGTAATGCATGAATGTCGCAGGCAAGGACCCTAAGGCTAATATATTTACATATGTAATGCATGAATGCCACAGGAAGGAACCTAAGGCTAATATATTTACATATGTAATGCATGAATGCCGCAGGTAGGACCCTAAGGCTAATATATTTACATATGTAATGCATGAGTGCTGCCGGAAGGACCCTAAGGCTAATATATTTGCATATGTAATGCATGAATGCTGCAGTAAGGACCCTAAGGCTACTATATTTACATATGTAATGCATGAATGCTGCAGGAAGGACCCTAAGGCTAATATATTTACATATGTAATGCATGAATGCCGCAGAAAGGACCCTAAGGCTAATATATTTACATATGTAATACATGAATGCCGCACGAAGGACCCTAAGGCTAACATATTTACATATGTAATGCATGAATGCTGCAGGAAGAACCCTAAGGCTAATATATTTACATATGTAATGCATGAATGCTGCAGGCAAGGACCCAAGGCTAATATATTTACACATGTAAGGCATGAATGCCGCAGGAAGGACCCAAGGCTAATATATTTACACATGTAATGCATGAATGCCGCAGGAAGGACCCTAAGGCTAATATATTTACATATGTAATGCATGAATGCCGCAGGCAAGAACCCTAAGGCTAATATATTTACATATGTAATGCATGAATGCCGCAGGCAAGAACCCTAAGGCTAATATATTTACATATGTAATGCATGAATGCCGCAGGAAGGACCCAAGGTTAATATATGTACACATGTAATGCATGAATGCCGCAGGAGGGACTGAAGGCCAATATATTTACACATGTAATGCATGAATGCCGCAGGAAGGACCCAAGGCTTATATGTTTATGTATGTAATGCCTGAATACCACAGGAAGGACTCAAGGCTAATATATTTACGTATGTAATGTTTGAATGCCGCAGGCAAGGATCAAAGGCTAATATATTTACATATGTAATGCATGAATGCCGCAGGAAGGACCCTGTGGCTAATATATTTACATATGTAATGCAGGAATGCCGCAGGCAAGGACCCTGTGGCTAATATATTTACATATGTAATGCAGGAATGCCGCAGGCAAGGACCCAAGGCTAATATATTTACATATGTAATGCATGAATGCTGCAGGCAAGGACCCTAAGGCTAATATATTTACACATGTGATGCATGAATACCGCAGGCAAGGACCCAAAGGCTAATATATTTACATATGTAATGCATGAATGCCGCAGGCAAGGACGATAAGGCTAATATATTTGCATATGTAATGCACGAATGCTGCTGAAAGACTCTAAAGCTAATATATTTTCATATGTAATGCATGAATGCCGCAGGCAAAGACCCTAAGGCTAATATATTTACATATGCAATGCATGAATACCGCAGGAAGGACCAAAAGCTAATATATTTACATATGTAATGCATGAATGCTGTACGCAATTACCCAAGGCTAGTATATTTACACATGTAATGCATGAATGCCGCAGGAAGGACCCAAGGCTAATATAATAACACATGTAATGCATGAATGCTGCAGGAAGTACCCAATGCTAATATAATAGCACATGTAATGCATGAATGCCACAGGAAGGACCGAAGGCTAATAGATTTACATATGTAATGTATGAATGCAGTAGGAAGGACCCAAGGCTAATATATTTACATATGTAATGCATGAATGCCACAGGAAGAACCCTAAGGCTAATATATTCACATATGTAATGCATGAATGCCGCAGGCAAGGACCCTAAGGCTAATATATTTACATATGTTATGCATGAATGCTGCAGGAAGGACCCCAGGCTAATATATTTACATATGTAATGCAGGAATGCCGCAGGAAGGACCCAAGGCTAATATATTTACACATGTAATGCATGAATGCCGGAGGAAGCACCCAAGGCTAATATATTTACACATGTAATGCATGAATGCCGCAGGAAGGACCCTAATGCTAATATATTTACATATGTAATGCATGAATGCTGCAAACAAGGACCCAGAGGCTTATATATTTACATATGTAATGCATGAATTCCGCAGGAAGGACCATATGGCTAATATATTTACATATGTAATGTATGAATGCTGCAGGAAGGACTCTAAGGCTAATATATTTACATATGTAATGCATGAATGCCGCAGGCAGACACAAGGCTAATATATTTACATATTTAATGTATGAATGCCACAGGAAGAACACCAAGGCTAATATATTTACATATGTAATGCATGAATGCCGCAGGCAAGGACCCTAAGGTTAATATATTTACACATGTAATGCATGAATGCCACAGGCAAGGACCCTAAGGCTAATATGTTTACATATGTAATGCATGAATGCCGCGGGCAAGGACCCTAATGCTAATATATTTGCATATGTAATGCTTGAATGCCGCAGGAAGGACCCTAAGGCTAATAAATATTTACATATGTAATGCATGAATGCTGCAGGCAAGGACCCTAAGGCTAATATATTTACATATGTAATGCATGAATGCCGCAAGAAGGACCCTAAGGTTAATATGTTTACATATGTAATGCATGAATGCTGCAGGCAAGTACCCTAAGTCTAATATATTTACATATGTAATGCATGAATGCCACAGGAAAGACCCTAAGGCTACTATATTTACACATGTAATGCATGGATGCCGGAGTCAAGGGCCCTAAGACAAATATATTTACATATGTAATGCATGAATGCTGCAGGAAGGACCCAAGGCTAATATATTTACATATGTAATGCATGAATGCCGCAGGCAAGGACGAAAGGCTAATATATTTACATATGTAATGCATGAATGCCAAAGAAAGGACCCCAAGGCTAATATATTTACATATGTAATGCATTAATGCCACAGGCAAGGACCCTAAGGCTAATATATTTACATATATGTATTGCATGAATGCCGCAGGCAAGGACCCTAAGGCTAATATGTTTGCATATGTAATGCATGAATGCCGCGGGCAAGGACCCTAATGCTAATATATTTACATATGTAATGCATGAATGCCGCAGGAAGGACCCTAAGGCTAATAAATATTTACATATGTAATGCATGAATGCCGCAGGAAGGACCCCAAGGCTAATAAATATTTACATATGTAATGCATGAAAAAAGCTGCCTCCAGGTGCCAGTAACTAGTCCCCGACTCCACAGTGTTTCAAAAAAAACTTTTTAATGATAAAACTTCTCCAAAAAACTAAAAAGGTCAAGCGCTTTCCTCAGGATTGCTTCATCAGAACAATGGCATAGTCCACAGAATCCCATTTTATACAATGTTAAGTTGTCAATCTCGCCTTCATTCTTGCTGGATGGGTTCGGAGCCGATCCTCGGCTCCGACTCGGCACTTGCTTTAGCTCAAGAACTCCTTTTACCAGCTCGAGGCAACCCTATATCCCATGATGCAAGGCGGAACTACCCCAGATCTCATTTGCCGCTTAGCGAAAGAGGTCTCCTTTGCCAGCTGAGGTGAGTTTTTCTTAGTAAAATAAGAAAAGTGTAGTTAGGAGTTTATTTTTGAGCGTCAGTTTAGTCTGTAATCTAGTTACAGCCCACCCTTTCTCTCTTTTTCAGTCCTTTTGTAAACTTTTATAAGTTTTAAGTTACAGTAGTTTAGTCAGGCCTAGTTCCCCCTTGGTTATCCCTTCCTGTGTGTTTGTGTAGGGATTAAGTTGTGTGTTTGTGGGGACTGTTTGTGTCTATCCTTTTAGGATGTCTAGAGAAGGCAAGGTCTCAGGCTTCAAGAAGTGTGACCAGTGCTGTCAGAAAATGTCCCTGACAGACGGTCACACTTCTTGTGTGTATTGCCTTGGGCCTTTGCACCTGCAGGACTCCTGTGCGTTGTGTCATGCTTTTAGCCAGAGAGTCCTGCAGGAAAGGAGGAACAAACTTATCCTCCGAGGTTTACTTAAACCTGAAGGTTCTCCTCCTAAGTCAGGAAAACCTCATAAGCCACCGAAGGCTCAGGCTACAGTGTCCAAGCCTCCTCCGGTGGCTTCGGCTCCGTCGGAGCCGACATCGGCTCCGGCTGGAGTCGATATTGTTTCTTCTAAAGTAGTGGGTTCGGTGCCGGCCGGCTCCGATACCCTGACTACGGTGGCCTTGTCGGCTCCGGCTGGAGCCGACACCTTATCCAGCATCGGAGCCGAGATATCCTCGGCTCCATCTGGAGTTCAAGTGACTTCGGCTCCGATGGTTTCGACCCATAAGAGATCCTGGTCCCCTTCTATTATGAGTATTCACTCGGCTCCGGGGTCTCCTCTTTTATTGGAGCGGAGCCATCGGAGCCGGTCTTCGAGATCTTCCAGGCTGTCTGACCACGACTTGGAGAGGGTGGTAAGCAGGCTGTTGAAGTCTCAGGCACTGGCCCAAATGCTCCATAGCCCGTCTCAACAGACTGCGGCTATAACCCCTATCATTGAGCTTCCTCCTCCGACTCCACACCAGAGTTCGGAGCCGGAGCTTCTTGGGACAGCGACTGTTTCGATGCCGGAGCCGATACATCCTTCGGCTCCGTCGTCCTCGGCTCCGATCTCTTCCTTGAGACCTTCCTTGGAAGGATCCGGTCGTCGGGTTTCCACTGTCGGCTCTGAGGGGGCTAGTGGCATCGGACCCTTGTCCGACCCCGCTCTCCCTCTCGGGGCTTCGGCTCTGGTAAGCTCGGCACCGACATCGGCCTCGGAGCCTTCTCTCTCTTTGGAGCCGACCATTCCTGTCTCTTCGGAGCGGGTGTGTTCTGGTCTCCCAGGGAGAGGAGCCTTTGCGGTGATGAGGAGTGTCCTGGCCTCAGAGCCAGGTCAGCGGTCCGTCCCTCTAGCTCCTCCCTCATCAGTGCCTGCAGATGCCTCTTGCCAGCCTCTTGCTCTCAGGCCCAGGGATCCATCGCCCCAGGTTTCCCCACTGGGAATTTCCTCCTCTTCCGAGGTTTCTCCTGATCCTGCAGGGGAACCCCCTCGGAAGAGGACGTGTAAGAGGAAACACACAGACTCCCCCGAGTCTACTACATCTGATACCGACTTAGATGAGTCGGAGGGTTCCCCGGTCCCCTCTGAGGATCTCTCCTTTCAGACATCCTTGAGCTCCTCAAACAGAGGGGGAATTGGCCCTCCATTGACCCCTCCGAGGATGAGTCGGTATACCTGGAGGCTTTGGATCCCGACCCTCCACCTCCTGGGTGTCTCCGCCTTCGACCCACTCATGCAGGTAGTGGCTCGGAAGGCATGGGCGGCTCCAGATTCTGTGGAACCTGTCCCCAGGAGACCATCCAAGTTCATCACGGCCCCTTCGGATAAACAGTTCCTTTCCAAAGGTGTCTCTGTGGATGCTATGGTGGTGGCGGCCACTAAGAAGGAACTGGCGGATCCTTCAGTACCTGTCCATCCTCCTAATAAGGATTCTAGGACCATGGACAGGTATGGAAAGCGGATGTTTTCTTCAGCGACCTTTGCTATGCGTTCGCTGAATTACCTTTGTCACTTCACCAGGCTTCAACGAGATATTCTCAAGGAACTTGGAGAAGTAGTCCAGGATCCTTCTGCTGCTGGGGCTCAGGAAAAGATTGCCTCACAGCTTGCTATCCTGAATTCCATATCTAACTCCTCCATGCGGCTCATATCTTATGCGGCCGATGGAGCGAGCAGGGCCGCAGGCACAGGTGTTGCTCTTAGACGCCAAGCCTGGATGTGGCTGTGTAATTTTGCGGACCCCTTTAAGGCATCCTTCACCAACACCCCCTTTGATGGTTCGGCTTTGTTCGGACCTCAGGTGAAGGATACTTTGACCAGATGTGAGCAGGACGGTAAAACTCTTTCTGCCGTTGGAGTCAAGTTTTCCACTCCTTCTAGACCTTATCCCAAGGGTCAGAAGGGGGAAGATGTGGTTCAAAGCCCAAGGAGCTACACCGGACACACGTGGTCAGTTTACCCCCAGAGGCAGAGGGGGTAACAATAATAGACGCCGCCCTAGAGGCAGGGGGGGTCCTCAGAACCAGGGCAACAGGGAATCTCTTCCTGAGAAGCCCTTTCAGCATCCCTGAGGTGTTGCCCGACTGTCCACCCTTGGAGGCAGTCGGGAAGAATTTCACTGTACCCAGTAGCCTGGCAATCCCTATCCCAAGAGAAGTGGGTACAGTCGATCATATCCGAGGGTTACAAAATCCCCTTCGAAAGGTTTCCCATACCTCTACAATCCCTTCCAGACATCTCACCCGGTCAAAGGGATTTGGCAAGACAGGAGGTTTCAAAACTCCTGGAAAAAAGAGCCATCCAGACAGTGCCGGCAGACCAAATAGGATCCGGCTTCTACTCAAGATTCTTTTTGGTCCCCAAAAGGACGGGAGATTGGAGACCGATACTAGACCTAAGCAGACTAAACAAGTCTGTCATGAAGGCAAGATTCCGGATGGTCACGCTGCAATCCATTCTGCCCTTTCTGGGCAAGGACAACTGGATGTGCTCTATAGACCTTCAGGATGCGTACTATCACATAAAGATTCACAGACGCTCCAGAAGGTTTCTCCGCTTTCGGCTGGGAGCCAGTCATTACCAATTCAGAGCACTGCCCTTTGGCCTCACTTCTGCCCCCAGAGTGTTCACCAAATGCATGGCAGTGGTCACAGCCCACCTGAGACGCCGAGGATTCCAGGTGTTTCCTTATTTGGACGACTGGCTCCTCTCCGCCACCACCAAGCATCAGCTTCTTCGGTCCAGAGACTACACCCTACAGCTTTGCAAGAAACTGGGAATTTCGTAATTTTGAAAAATCCTCTCTGCTGCCTTGCCAATCTATCACCTTTATAGGCGCAGAGTTAAATACCGTCAAAATGTTAGCCAGGCTAACAGATCAAAGGATTCTGGACATCCAAAAATTTGTTCAGCTTCTGTTACTAAGCAACAAGATCAAAGCCAGGTTTGTCTTGAAAGTTCTAGGCCTAATGGCTGCGGCCATTGTTCTTCTTCCACTGGCTCGCTTCCACATGCGTCTCCTGCAGTGGATGTTATTCACGCAGTGGTCGTACCACAATCTTCCTATGAGACACGAAATCTTGGTAACACAGTCGTGCAGGGCTCATCTACGATGGTGGATATCTTCCCCTCTTCTTCATCAGGGCCGACCCTTTATTCCCCTCCTCCAGTTGCCACCGTCACCACGGATGCCTCTCTGATCGGGTGGGGGCATTATCAGGGCAGGATGGTCCACGGACGTGGCAACCCATAGAATACCATCTGCACATAAATGTCCTGGAGATGAGAGCAGTGCTTTTAACGTTGCAAGCCCTCGATGACTTTCTTCCCACGGGGACTATTGCAGTACAAACGGACAACATGTCCGTGGTCTGGTACATCAACAAACAGGGCGGAACCAGGTCCTATCCGTTATGTCGAGAAGCTCTCAGACTTTGGCAATGGGCGATCTCTTCTCAGCGGTTTCTGATAGCAACGCACATCCCCGGCAGGTCCACCTATTGGCGGACAGGCTAAGCAGATCTATTCTGATGCCTCACGAATGGTCTCTCAATCAATCTGTAGTGGATCAGATTTTTCTGAAGTGGGGCACTCCTTGTTGCGATCTTTTCGCTACCCCTCAAAACAGCAAGTGCCCAGATTACTTCACACTATTTCCCCTTCCAGGCCAACCCTTGAGAGACTCTCTAACCCAGGATTGGCCTCGGGGACTTCTTTATGCTTTTCCTCCCTTTCCATTGATTCCACAAGTCATTCAGAAAGCCACCGTTTTGAGAGCCAAATTGATCCTCATTGCTCCATATTGGCCTCGACAAATTTGGTTTCCGTCTCTACATAGTCATCTTCTGGTGCAGCCCTGGCATCTGGACCCAGTTCCGGATCTTTTGATCCACCAGTCGGGTCAGCAGCACCGGGCCATTCATTCTCTCAACCTCACTGCTTGGTTGCTCCACTTCCTTCCCTAGCCAGGCTACCAATGATTTCTGACTCAGTCAGAGACATTTTAGTGTCTTCTTTGAAGTCGTCCACTAGAACTATTTATGCTAGCAAGTGGCGGCGTTTTCAATTTGGGCAAACGCCAGAAATATTGATCCTTTTACTGCTCCTGTACATTCTGTTTTGGATTTCCTGGCGGAGGTTTTTCATTCAGGATCCTCGTCATCTACAGTCAAAGTACAACTGGCTGCTATTTCCAAGTATCATGTTGGCTTGCATGACAATAACATCATGTCTCATAGGTTATGCAAGGCCTTTTTGAGAGGAGTATTTCTCCTAAAACCGCCTGTGAAACATCCTCCTCCGCAATGGGATCTAAACTTAATGTTGGCATCCCTAATTCTACCTCCTTTCCAACCGTCTGCTACATGTTCTTTGAAGTTATTGACGTGGAAAACTATATTTTTACTGGCTGTTACTTCTGCAAGAAGAGTTTCTGAGATTCAGGCCCTCTGTATTCGTTCACCTTATCTGTTTTTTCATAAGGATAGGGTTTCGTTAAGAACTAACCCTTCCTTTCTTCCCAAGGTTGTATCTCAAACCAATATTAACCAATCTATAGATCTACCAGTTTTCTTTCCTACCTATTCTGACAGAGCTGAACAGAAGCTGCACTTTTTGGATGTCCATCGTCAGCTCAGGTACTACTTGCATAGGACTAAACAAATTAGAAAATCAGACCAATTGTTTGTCTCCTATGCAGAAAACAGGTTAGGTCTTCCAGTTTCTAAAGTGACCTTATCTAGGTGGTTGACTTCCACCATTTCCTATGTGTACTCTCTCAGGGGCAAACAACTATCTTCTAAGCCAAAAGCACATTCGACCAGGAGTCTATCCACTTCTGTAGCCTTTCAGGATAGACTTCCCATTGACACTATTTGTGCAGCAGCTACTTGGGCCACGCCTCATACCTTTGTGTCTCATTACAAGTTGGATTTGGCCTCCAGAGATAGGGCCAGTTTTGGTTCCACAGTTCTCAAGAGTCTGTTCCATTGAGCCACCCGGGATACAGGTGCTAGGGACGCGGTCCCATCCAGCAAGAATGAAGGCGAGATTGACAACTTAACATTTAGAAGTTATGTACCTACCATAACGTTCCATGTTAGTTGTCTTCTCTCGCCTTCTTTCTCCTCCCTCCTTCCCCCTGGCCTGGACAGATCTTGGAGAGTTCCTATTAGATTGCTTCCTCTGGAGCATTGTTATGAGGACTTCTTTTAGGAACCATGGTTCCTAATTATGTTAGGATAGTCTTTAGCAGGGTCAGTTAGCTGCCAAACGAGATCTGAGGTAGTTCCGCCTTGCATCATGGGATATAGGGTTGCCTCGAGCTGGTAAAAGGAGTTCTCGAGCTAAAGCAAGTGCCGAGTCGGAGCCGAGGATCGGCTCCGAACCCATCCAGCAAGAAAGAAGGCGAGAGAAGACAACTAACATGGAACGTTATGGTAGGTACATAACTTCTAATTTTCCTTAATTGGGCAATCAAATTCAGAACAGTTAAAATTTAAAAAGACAGTCCTATAAAGATCTATTGTCAAAATGGTTACACCTCTTAACATTTAAATACATATAAATACATATAAAAAGGAAAGAACATTTCAGTCTAGTAAAAAAGGTGTGTAACTTATTTAAAAATGTTAATGATTGAAAATATTTTAAAGGAAAATTTTTATAATCTATTAGCTCTGAACTTTAGTTCAGGTTTAATGCTGATGGATTAATTTATACCAGGAAATTCAGCCCCATTTAACCTGAGTTGCCATTTGGTTTCAGCCCTTAGTAACTTATTAGTCCAATCCCCCCCTCTAAAATCAGGAACAACCACTTCCAAAATACCAAATTTGAAACCATGGGAGGGGTTGGATTTGATTTGTTTGAAAAGAGCATTTCTTTCAGCCTTTCTCCCTATACTATAACAATGCTCGTAAATTCTACGGTTCAGTTTCCTTTCGGTCTTGCCAATGTAATAACATTGGCAGGACATACATAGGGCTAGATAGACAACACCAGTGGTGGTACATGAACCAGTTGCAAAAACAACTTCAATGTCAAAGGGACTCAATTTAACCTTAGTGCCCTCGACGATGTAACTACAATACTCACAAGATCCACATTTGTGGGTACCTTTCCTTTTAGATTTCATAATAGATTTATTCTCCAAAATGTTTTTCAAGTTATTACTGACTCTATATGTAAATAGAGGTTCGGAACCCAAAACAGTTAACACATCCCTATTTCCCTTAAACATGGCCCAGTTGTTCCTAATGATCTGTTTCACCTCTTTGGAGGTGTCACCATAGGTTAAAATCATAGCTTGGGTGAAATCCTTTGGCTCACTGTTTAACAGAGAAACTTCTTCATCATTGGCCCCTAATAATGGTTTGTATCTAATGTTCCATTCACTCATTACTTAATCCCTAATTTTCTTTAACAATTCCCAGGGATAACCTCGGTGGAGGAACAGGTCCATAACAAACCTAATTTCATCTTCCACAAGGGTTAAACTAGAACACATCCTTACTACCCTGACCATCTGTCCCTTAACAATATTCCTCTTGGTATAAGGTGGGTGGTTACTCGAGTATTCAAGGTAGTCATTAGAAAAAGTGGGTTTTCTATATACCCTAGATTGAAAGGAATTGTTACAAACCTCTTTAAATAATTTTACATCAAGAAAGTTAATATCCATAGAATTACCATTCCCAGTAAATTTAAAATAGTCACAGATGTTGTTAATATACTCAAGAAAGGGTTCGAAGGGTATTCCTTTTTTCCACAAAATAAATAAGTCATCCAAAAACCTTAGATACAAACACCATTCATTTTTATAACAAGAATTAAATAAAAACTGGTTTTCCCAAAAATACATGACTAAATTGGCGAAAATAGGGGCACAACTATTACCCATAGCCACCCCTTTTACTTGTCTGTAGAATTCCCCCTCGAAAGTGAAAAAGTTATTCTTCAACACAATTTCCATTAATTCCAGTATGAAGTTGATCATACTACCACTTAGATTAGTTTTTTTTACTAATACATCATTAAAAACTTCCAATCCAACATCGTGGGGAATAGAAGTAAAAGGATCAACAACATCTATAGTTGAAAAGTAAAGGTCATTGTTAAAAAATTCCTTCTTGACTTTCCTCAAAAAATCCCAGGAATCAATAAATACGTGGTCTAATGGTACCAAAGCTTGTTTAACCATCCGGTCAATAAACACTCCCAATGGGTAGGTAATACTGTTATGTCCAGAAATTATTAATCTATAGGGGGGGGTCTTCCCAGTTCTTGTGAGTTTTAGGAATACCAAAAGCAATAGGTATGACTGGATGTTCCATATGAAGAAAATTAAAAACATCTTCATTAATGACACCTTGGTATAGGGAGTCCTCCAAAAGAAACTTTATCTTTCTATAACTCAAATGGATTTCATTTCTGGAGGCTACCTCATATTTGGTGTTGTCGTTCAACATACTGGTGATTTTATTGGCGCCTTGAGGCAGCTTTTTTCTTGTTGGTTGCTGTTCCTGCTTTTGCACCTGTTGTTTTTACAAGTGGATTTTGGGTGCTATTGGTGCCTACTAGACCCGTGTATTTGGCATGGAAAATCACGATCTTTCGACAGTATTTGAGGAGGAATTAAACTCTCCTCCTTTCTTATGTGGTCAACAATCTGGTGTTAACAATGATAATTTATTTCAGTTAATATTGAGTTTAACTGAAAAAGTTACTGAACTGCAGGAGGCAGTCCACCGTCTTCAAAATATCAACATTTCCGGTAAGAACGGTCCTGGTAACAGTGTGGGGAACCAAAGAGAAGGAGCACTTCCGGTTTCACGAGGAGCTGTTTCCACCATGGGGCGTTCAAAGGAAATTATTACTCAAGGAGCTGGCATTAACGGTGTAAATAATACAGAGAATAGAACTGATTGCAATGGTCTTTATTCTGTGCATGATTGTTTGAAGGAATGGACAAAAAGAGAATACTCATTTTTTGGCAACAACAGTCAAGCCGATAAAAATAGTATGGATAATAGGTTAGTGACTATCGAAACTAAGATGTATAAAGTTAGGTCTCAGCAATGTGATAATTCTTATTTAAAGGAATGTATAACAAAAAAACGGGTCCCTAAGGGCCTTCGTATGTTCAAATTTCCTAATGGTTTGAAAAAAAGTGATCCTGAATGTGAAGATTTCATTCAAATGTTTGACCGACATGGGGTGGAATTAATGGAATTTATTGTAAATATTAACAATAAAAAGATTGGAGAACTTCTGAGGGAAATTGATGAAATTAATAAAGCTGTGGTAGATGATGGATATTTTAATCACTATTCATTTAGATACAATATTATTTTTGATAAAGTGGAGAATGAACTTAACAACAACATTTTTAGGAAAAAGAAGAAACTTTTCAGAGATGAATTTGAATATAAGAATGGTTTGGCCTACCCTTTCCCTAAAGCTCATTTGGATAAAGATTTAGTTAGGGGTAAAGTACCGGTTCATTCCCAGTTTCCTAAAGAGAATGGTGCTAACAATAATGTTGATACTGATGACAACGAATATGATGTTGAATTTCCACCCCTTAGAAGGTCCGAAAGGATCTATAATAGAAACCAGACTAGACAAGATAAAGATTTTTTAGGCCCTCGGGGGGAAGGAGGTGTGAGGCAGAAATACAGGAATTCCCCGTACAGGAGGAAGAACAGTTACGATTAGGACAGGTTTACAGGGGTAGTAACGACAATGAAGATGTTATAACTAACACTGATAATATTTTGTTGTTTTATACAAAGGTTTTAAGATTTATAACTACGCAGATTTTCCAGTCTGTAAAGATCTTTTTCACCTTTTAATGAAGGGAATGAAATTTGTACCCACCACTAGGGATGAAAGTAGTAAAATTTTACTAGATTTTAAGATGTTTGTTAGAAAATTAAACCTTAAACTTCTGAACAGAGAAAAAACAAAGATGTCATTAGAAACCCTGTTACCTACAAGAAAAGTTGTTACAATCCCCCTCTTATGCCAATTTTGCATTCTTTTGAAAACGTTAGATGTCAGGAGATTTTCAGGGCTCTACGGACCCACTGTTACAGGAGACACAATCTTAGTTTGGCTGAGAAAAGTTTACTTTCACAATTAAGGGACAACCCGAATGTCAGGTTCATGCAGCCTGACAAAGGTGGGGGTATGGTCATCATGAATGTGGTAGACTACAATAATAAAATCACCAGTATGTTGAACGACAACAGCAAATATGAGGTAGCCTCCAGGAATGAAATCCATTTGAGTTATAGAAAGATAAAGTTTCTTTTGGAGGACTCCCTATACCAAGGTGTCATTAATGAAGATGTTTTTAATTTTCTTCATGTGGAACATCCAGTCATACCTATTGCTTTTGGTATTCCTAAAACTCACAAGAACTGGGAAGACCCCCCCTATAGATTAATAATTTCTGGACATAACAGTATTACCTACCCATTGGGGGTGTTTATTGACCGGATAGTTAAACAAGCTTTGGTACCGTTAAACCACGTACTTATTGATTCCTGGGATTTTTTGAGGAAAGTCAAGAAGGAATTTTTTAACAATGACCTTTACTTTTCAACTATAGATGTTGTTGATCTTTTTACTTCTATTCCTCACGATGTTGGATTGGAATTTTTTAATGACGTATTAGTAAAAAAAACTAATCTAAGTGGTAGTATTATCAGCTTCATACTGGAATTAATGGAAATTGTGTTGAAGAAAAAACTTTTTCACTTTCGAGGGGGAATTCTACAGAGAAGTAAAAGGGGTCGCTATGGGTAATAGTTGCGCCCCTATTTTCGCCAATTTAGTCATGTATTTTTGGGAAAACCAGTTTTTATTTAATTCTTGTTATAAAAATGAATGGTGTTTGTATCTAAGGTTTTTGGATGACTTATTTATTTTATGGAAAAAAGGAACATCCTTCGAACCCTTTCTTGAGTATATTAACAACATCTGTGACTATTTTACATTTACTGGGAATGGTAATTCTATGGCGATTAACTTTCTTGATGTAAAATTATTTAAAGAGGTTTGTAACAATTCCTTTCAATCTAGGGTATATAGAAAACCCACTTTTTCTAATGACTACCTTGAATACTTGAGTAACCACCCACCTTATACCAAGAGGAATATTGTTAAGGGACAGATGGTCAGGGTAGTAAGGATGTGTTCTAGTTTAACCCTTGTGGAAGATGAAATTAGGTTTGTTATAGACCTGTTCCTCCACCGAGGTTATCCCTGGGATTTGTTAAAGAAAATTAAGGATCAAGTAATGAGTGAATGGAACATTAGATGCAAACCATTATTAGGGGCCAATGATGAAGAAGTTTCTCTGTTAAACAGTGAACCAAAGGATTTCACCCAAGCTATGGTTTTAACCTACGGTGACACCTCCAAAGAGGTGAAACAGATCATTAGGAACAACTGGGCCATGTTTAAGGGAAATAGGGATGTGTTAACTGTTTTGGGTTCCGAACCTCTATTTGCATATAGAGTCAGTAATAACTTGAAAAACATTTTGGAGAATAAATCTATTATGAAATCTAAAAGGAAAGGTACCCACAAATGTGGATCTTGTGAGTATTGTAGTTACATCTTCGAGGGCACTAAGGTTAAATTGAGTCCCTTTGACATTGAAGTTGTTTTTGCAACTGGTTCATGTACCACCACTGGTGTTGTCTATCTAGCCCTATGTATGTCCTGCCAATGTTATTACATTGGCAAGATGGAAAGGAAACTGAACCGTAGAATTTACGAGCACTGTTATAGTATAGGGAGAAAGGCTGAAAGAAATGCTCTTTTCAAACAAATCAAATCCAACCCCTCCCATGGTTTCAAATTTGGTATTTTGGAAGTGGTTGTTCCTGATTTTAGAGGGGGGGGGGATTGGACTAATAAGTTACTAAGGGCTGAAACCAAATGGCAACTCAGGTTAAATGGGGCTGAATTTCCTGGTATAAATTAATCCATCAGCATTAAACCTGAACTAAAGTTCAGAGCTAATAGATTATAAAATTTTTCCTTTTAAATATTTTCAATCATTAACATTTTTAAATAAGTTACACACCTTTTTTTTACTAGATTGAAATGTTCTTTCCTTTTTATATGTATTTAAATGTTAAGATGTGTAACCATTTTGACAATAGATCTTTATAGGACTGTCTTTTTAAATTTTAACTGTTCTGAATTTGTTTGACCTTTAAGGAAAATGTATAAAATGGGATTCTATGGACTATGCCATTGTTCTGAGGAAGTCAATCCTGACTAAAGCACTTGACCTTTTTTGTTTTTTTGGAGAAGTTTTATCATTAAAAAGTTTTTTTTGTACCACTGTGGAGTCGAGGACTAGTTATTAGCGCCTGGAGGCAGCTTTTTTCTTGTTGGTTGTTGTTCCTGCTTTTGCACCTGTTGTTTTTACATATGTAATGCATGAATGCCGCAGGCAAGGACCCTAAGGCTAATATATTTACATATGTAATGCATGCATCCCGCGGGATGGACCCAAGCCTAATATATTTACATATGTAATGCATGAATGCCGCAGGCAGGGACCCTAAGGCTAATATATTTGCATATGTAATGCATGAATGCCGCAGGCAAGGACTCTAAGGCTAATATATTTACATATGTAATGCATGAATGCTTCAGGAAGGACCCTAAGGCTAATATATTTACATATGTAATGCATGAATGCCTCAGGAAGGACCCTAAGGCTAATATATTTACATATGTAGTGCATGAATGCCGCAGGCAAGGACCCTAAGGCTAATATATTTACATATGTAGTGCATGAATGCCGCAGGCAAGGACCCTAAGGCTAATATATTTACATATGTAATGCATGAATGCCACAGGCAAGGACCGTAAGGCTAATATATTTACATATACATAACCCTAGGTATTTAAATGATAGGTCATGGATTGGTAAGGGATCATCCAATATCAATGTGTGTGTTTCCCTAGATTTATTTTATAATCTGAGAAGGTGCTGAACATTTTAAGAATGTTGAATATCTTATGCAGAGCTACGTAAGGGTCCTGCAGATACAACAAACTATTACCTGCATATAGGATACTTTTATGCAGTTCCCTCCCCAGGTCAATACCCTTAATAGATTTATTTTTATTTTATTTTACATTTGCTTACCGCAGTGGTCCGTCTGAGCCCATTATCAGCGGAGGCCCAGCGGAAAAGCTCCATATACATAATACAGAAAAGCACTACAGGACAATGCAAAACAGAGCAACAAACTGAATTATGTATAATTGTTTGTCAAATATACATACAATTATGTTCATCTAGTTTCATATATTTAACATCAAAAGCTTTTGTATACAACAGATTTGAGGCTGGCACAGTTTGCTTAATTGTGCAAGTATAACTCACAGCGTATGACAAGTTTAATGTGGGCAGAAGAAAAAAGTTGAAGGAGAACACAGTACAGGAGGAGAAGGGGAGTTGAAAGAGGAGGTGGGGTGAGTGTAGAAGGCAGAGTCAGATGGTAAGGGATAGAATAGAGGTAGAAGGGGTTGATAAGTAGCTGTGATCAGTGGACAAGAAAACTGTGGTGGTGGATGTACTTGCTTAAGTTTAGCCAGGGGAGGTACATGAGCAGAGCCAGTGGTTGGTTAGGGGGGCCCTGAGAAGTTGTTTGAAGTTGGCTGAGCCTAGTGGTGTTAAGGTTATGCTGGGGGATGGAGTTCCATGCTTTAGAGATTTGGTTTGAGTATGGAGAATCACCAAAGCTGTCATTAGATTTAATGACATTTAGTTAGGGATTTGTTGGTAAATCTAAGGGCTCTGTTGTTTGAATATGGTTGGATGAGATTATGGAGAGCTGGCCAGTTATCAGGTTTGGAGATGATGGTATGTGCAGTGGTAATTTGGTTGAGAGTAAGGAGGGTTGGATAGTTCTAGCCAGTTTAGTTGACAAAGCGCTGTGCAGTGAAGTGATCTGTATGAAGAATTTGTGGCGAATTTGGCAATTTTGTGGTAGCAGGCTTCCAGTCTGGCTAGGTCAATTTTTTATGTTAGTAAAAATTGGAGAGGCATATAACATGGAAATAAGGTGGGTTCTTTCAGTGGCTTGCCTGATGGAGTTTGTTAGGAATGGCTTGGCCCTATAGAATGAGGCAAGTTTGATATGGGTCTTTCAAAGACTAGTGAAATATGCTTGTCAAATCTCAGGCTATTATCGATGGTGACACCGAGTAGTTTGGTTTTGTTGGCTGAGTAGATGAGAAAGGGTAAAGTTTGTTTTTTGGACTTTTTTTGGAGAAGAGAATTAATTTGGTTTTGCTGGAATTTAGAATTAGTTGCTGATCGGAGAGGTAAGATTCTATGGCTGAGAATGATGTTTGGGATATTTCTTGAAGTTGTGGTAGGGAGAGAGCAGCACAGATTAGGGTCAAGTTGTCTGCATATTGAATTGTGGTTCCCAGGCTGGTTGTCATGTGTAGTTTGTTAGTAAAGATTGTAATGAGAAGTGTACCCAAAATTGATCCTTGGGGAACACCAACAGTAATGGGTAAGTGATGCAGATAGGTCATTTTGCCACTTCACAGCTTGTCAGTCTGTAAGATAGTTGTGAAACCAAGAGAGAGCTGATTACTTCTGCAAGGGGTTCATTGCATAGTACAAAGAGCAGTGGGGCAATTGACAATCCTTCCTTGTTACATCCCCTAGTTCAAAGGGGAAGGATAGTCGCCAATTTGCTTTGATCTGGCCTGCTAGCCCCTTAATATCATATCTGTAAAATGATTACCCATACGAATTTTAAGGGGTGCTTGCCTAAGGAAACCCTGATTCACCTGATGTAATAATTTC